>NC_030422.2:33235099-33300099 GCF_001660625.3 Ictalurus punctatus
TAGTGTAGTATCTGTAGTATAGTGTAATACCTGTAGTATAGTGTAGTACCTGTAGTATAGTGTAATACCTGTAGTATAGTGTAGTACCTGTAGTATAGTGTAGTAACTGTAGTATAGTGTAGTATCTGTAGTATAGTGTAATACCTGTAGTATAGTGTAGTATCTGTAGTATAGTGTAATACCTGTAGTATAGTGTAGTATCTGTAGTATAGTGTAATACCTGTAGTATAGTGTAGTACCTGTAGTATAGTGTAGTATCTGTAGTATAGTGTAGTATCTGTAGTATAGTGTAATACCTGTAGTATAGTGTAGTACCTGTAGTATAGTGTAATACCTGTAGTATAGTGTAGTACCTGTAGTATAGTGTAGTATCTGTAGTATAGTGTAATAGCTGTAGTATAGTGTAGTATCTGTAGTATAGTGTAATAGCTGTAGTATAGTGTAGTATCTGTAGTATAGTGTAGTACCTGTAGTATAGTGTAGTACCTGTAGTATAGTGTAATACCTGTAGTGCAGTGTAGTACCTGTAGTATAGTGTAGTACCTGTAGTATAGTGTAAAACCTGTAGTGCAGTGTTGTACCTGTAGTATAGTGTAGTACCCGTAGTATAGTGTAATACCTGTAGTATAGTGTAATACCTGTAGTATAGTGTAGTACCTGTAGTATAGTGTAGTACCTGTAGTATAGTGTAGTACCTGTAGTGCAGTGTTGTACCTGTAGTATAGTGTAGTACCTGTAGTATAGTGTAGTACCTGTAGTATAGTGTAGTACCTGTAGTGCAGTGTAGTACCTGTAGTATAGTGTAGTACCTGTAGTATAGTGTAGTACCTGTAGTGCAGTGTTGTACCTGTAGTATAGTGTAGTACCTGTAGTATAGTGTAGTACCTGTAGTATAGTGTAGTACCTGTAGTATAGTGTAAAACCTGTAGTGCAGTGTTGTACCTGTAGTATAGTGTAGTACCTGTAGTATAGTGTAGTACCTGTAGTATAGTGTAGTACCTGTAGTATAGTGTAGTACCTGTAATACAGCTCACACAAACACACAGTTGTTGCAAACCTTTATCATTTATACCATCTTCTTAGGTTGCCCATGTCACCCCATGTCGTTTTCTCCATCTGATAAGGAACTTTTTCAAGCATTACAAGTATTACATTTAAAAATCATGAAGCTTCACTACAAATCTGAGAGCTGAGAGTATATCACCGCCCACTTCATGACCTGTTAAAGTCTGTAATCCAACCTGTTTTCTAAATGTAAAAAGTCTTGTGGATTGTAATTAATTTGAATAGGTTGAAATGTTCAGGGGGAAAAGAGCTGGCCTGTGTTATTCCACTAGGACCGGCTCGTCAAAGTATTTCAGCAGACTTAAAGCGCCTCTGTTATGCTATATAAAAGTGCCTAATTTTGTTTTAGAGCTCTCATACATGAATCCAAGGTCAAACGACTCGCTCAAGGATCCGTTCCCTCTAGACTCCTCCTTTCAGATAGCCTGTTCTGCTCTGATTGGTCAGATGTCCAAGTCTGTTGTGATTGGTCTACCAGTTACAGCTCGTGTAGGAAAGGAAACGCCCACTACCATATCTGAATTTCAGTTCAGGAATAATGTGGTGGGTTTTTCCCTACCAGTTTGACTTCGAGTCCGATAATGATGCATCGGAAGATCAACCCGAGCCAAAATCACAAGCATGACAAGAACAGGACGTCTCAGCGGTAAGTTTATATGTACTTTGTAAATAACGTGAGTTAGCCGGTTAGCAGAGGCTAACAGGCTAACAGCTGTGCACTGGCTGTACACCTATACAACACAAAACCTCGCATTTGGAACACTCGGTAGAAAATATATAAATAAATAAATAATCATACTTACAGGTTGTGATCCAGAGGTGCAAGATGGTCCAAATAAAGTGGGTACGACCCCGTCTTTAACGAATAATTGTTTCACAAATCCCACGTCGACTTCAGCTGGATTTGAGAAGCAGTGTTCAGTGAAATGACCGGAAAACGAACGAAGGTCGGAGTTGAACTGCTGTGGTATCGTTTTAAAATGAATTCTAAACACTGACGCTGTACAACCTCATCCTTTGGGAATCATCCTTTTATCCAATCACATGCATTTATGCAAATTATTTACAGCGGAACAAGAGACTCACTATATCGCGTGAGAAAATCACTTTTTAAAAATGTATTTTATATCCTTTCTGAGCTGATTGGTGAAGTGATGAGTTGGATTGACTGAAAAAGAAAGAGAAGTTGACGATGACAACAGAGTGTTGAAGGATGAATGGACAGAGGAGTAGGTTTATTCTCGTTTATTCTCCTCCATTCAAGCTCAAACCTGAAGTGTTTCATCAAGTGAAGCTCCAACACCGAATCACACACCACTTCAAACTGACTCCTCACACAATTCAGGTCCGAGATCAAACAACATACACCTCAGTTCAGTATAAAGGAGCAGCGGAGTGTTATTTAAATAGTAACGGGTAAAACAAAGCAATAAACTCAGGACCATAACCTCCACTAATCACAAATTGTGTTAATGACGTCACAATTGTTGCTTCAATCACCACATTCACCACATTTCTACTCATGGAAGAGATTTTAGACGTAGCCCCATCATCACAACACCAACTAAGGGAAGATATTCTGGAAGAACTGCATTCAGTTTATGGACTCCTGACCATCACACTCATATGTGCTTGTTGAACATCCCATTCCAGATTTATTCCCCTTTGTTGTTATAATGTGCTCCACTCTTTGGGGAAGGCTTTCCACTGGATTTTAGGGCGTGGCTGTGGGGATTTTGGGGCGTGGCTGTGGGGATTAGTGTTCATTCAGCTACAAGAGCGTTAGTGAAGTTGAGGTCAGGCGCTGATGTTGATGAGAGGAGGCTCCAGTTCCGGTTCATCCTAAAGGTGTTCAGTGGGGTTGAGGTCAGGGATCTGTGCAGGACACTCGAGTTCTTCGAGTTCTTCTTCCAACCTTCACACACCACGTCTTCATGGAGCTCGCTTTGTGCACATTGGGAACGGGTTCCGGCCTCTGAGTTCCAGTGAAGAGAAACTGTAAAGCTACAGCATACAAAGATGTTCTATACAACTGTGTGCTTGTAAACATTTGGAGAAGGCCCACATATGGGTTTGATGGTCGGGTGTCCGTATACTTTTGGCCATATTGTGTATTTCAGCGGTGTGTAGAATTAATGCAAAGGTGTATTGAAGCTGAATCTATTCTAGCGGATTGTGATGGCTAAATAAAACCTTTTATGTTTGTTTCTGTGTTAAATGTCACTGGTCTGTATTATTTAGTGACTGTCACGTCTTTTTCCTAACAAATTCTCTTCCATCTATCCTGCTGCATTAATACCAATGGACTGCAGGTGGCACCAGGTTAACAAGACAAACACACATTTTTAATATTATGGCTGATCTGTGTATTTGCTAATATAACTGTTAAATTCAGTTAAAGTGTTAAAAAAAACTTTTAAACTAAATTGTTAAGGTATTTTTTTTAATCAAAGACAATTAAGAAACTATCAAATAGAGGCATGAATTAGCCACGTTTATTTGAACAACTTTTGCAATTTGATATATTATAAGGATAAACACTTCAAATAAATATCTGAATACATTAAAATGTTTAACCAGTTAATAATTATGTGTTACGTGTGTTCCATTATAACAGTCTAGCCGACTTAATATCTGATAAACAGCTCACATTCTCTGATGAGTAATTAAGGAATAAAACTCTGTGTGTGGTGCTGTTACAGTAAAATAATCAGTAATGAAGCAGAGCTACTGTAACCACCCTGAAATGGATCCCGAAGTGCATCCCAAAACCTTTTATTCCTTTTATATCACAGCAATTTCCCAATTATAATTGTGTATTTATTAAAGTATGACATGTCATACTTTTTATCCATTTATAGTTACATTTAATTTTACGTATTGTCTGCCAAACATGTTAATTACTGCGCGCTGTACAAGTCCCTGTGAATAAGCTGTTACTGTTATTATTACTATTATTATTACTATTATTATTATTATTATTATTATTATTATTATTATTATTATTATTATTATTATTATTATTATTATTATTGCAAGATATAAGCATACTATTTCACTTATTATTTTATTTAGATATTTATTCAGATAACTGTTTTAATTTTTGCTATCGAAGATGTGACTTGAACATTTGAATGTCTTTCAACATAACCCACATGGTTTCCTTTTAAAATGTGAAAGAAAGAAAGAAAAAAACAGAAACAAAGCCAGAGTGTGTAAATAAAAAAAGTCCTTTAATGTATATAAGATTTATATAAAAACGACTTCATGCCCACAAGCCACACATTAATTGAGGTAAATATTGTTAGACTGCTTCAAGCTAAAGTTTATGATGGAATATGATTCATAATAATAATAAAGCATTATTCTGCCTGTCTAAATATAGCAAATTTTATATATATATATATATATATATATATATATATATATATATATATATATATATATATATATATATATGTATGTATGTATGTATGTATGTATGTATGTATGTATATAAATAGTATTATATATATTGTGCATTAACAGAGAGAGGATTTAACGGCTCGATTGAGGTTGGATCAGCTCTGAAAAAAAGCGCAGGTCAATATTCTTCATGTGATTCTTCACCCACAGATCTCCAGGGTCTGCACACACACGACGACCATTGTTTAGGATAAACCTGTAGAGGAGAGGAGATATACATCAGTGTCAAATTAACACTCACACGTCCCAAACCTCCAACATTATGACTTTAAATGTCATAAATTTCAAATACTATCAAGGTCATTTAGAATTATATTCTATTAAATTTAAATGATATTTTATATTACGATGAAATAATGATTGATATAGAGAAAAATTCTTATTATTTATTAAAATGAAAGAAGGGGTTGAAAACTTACACGATTCCAGCTTTTGTACAGTCAAGCCGAGTTTCTTTATACCCCTTAATCACTCGTAGAGGGATTTTATTCGTCTGGAATTTGAAACAGCATGATTCTGGTGTTTTTGCATCTGCAGGGGGAAAATCATTACTGAATCAGTCATGGCTTTGTAAACATGAGGTGATTTTATATCTGTTAGAGATGCTGCCTGTTAGAGATGAAACCATGGTGCTGATGTTCTTTAATAAATGAAAGGAAAACAATCATCTTCATGGTTGTCAGTCAGTATTTTACTGTAACAGCACGACAAACACACAGTGGTTTATTAACTCTGGTTATTCTCAGCAGCCTGGTCGTCTTCAGCATCATTATAAACCACAGGAGTGTTAGTGAGTAATGACTCCGGTATAGACGTTTTAGCGTTCTACTACAAGTCAACTATCTTACTAGTGTCTACTTAGTGCAGATAATAATATGTACAAAGCGACATGTTATAAAGTTGAAATGGTGAACTTTATCTTACTATTGGCCTCTGTGAAGGACTGAAGGCAGCCGAGAACCAGCAGAACCAGCAGGAGAGAACCGGAGGACATGACCGCTGATGGTGATGACGACGTGAACAGAAGCGTATTAATGCAGATATCACTTCAGCACTGGTCTTATAAGCTGATAAGAGGACGTGGGGGGATGTGGTTTGAGTGAGGGGCAGTTCGTAGGTGACAACACGTTTCACTTTGACTCAGACAGATCTAAAGAGCACCTCTTCCACAGGAAACCTGACTGCGGTTTTCACCTAAAACGCGAAAGATCTGATCAGCGCTCAGCACCTCACGGCCAAACTCCCATCTGTGTTAAATTAAATACGTAGAAATAAGTGCAGCTTCACTGGAGTTAAACAGTGAGGATTAACCAACACAATACACAAGAGACTAACAATCATTATTATTATTATTCACCATGCCTAATTATTACCAGCAGGGCCTGTAGTTGTTTACTCCCCTGACTGGGTTTCTAGTGTGAAGTGCTAATGCACAATATTCTGATTTATTTATTTATTTATTTATTTATTTATTTATTTATTTCTGAAGTTAGACTGAAAAGACAGCAGAATAAATGTATTTTTAAAATGTCATTTAAATGAGTGAAATGAAACGATTTACATGAATACGAGAGCGAGTGCTGTGAGGGAAAAAAATGCACAACATTGTTTGTTTTGTGGTGAACAGAAACTTGTGTTGGGGGGGATGGGGGGGATGGGGGGTAGTGGTATTCGAGCTATTTTGCACATCACCACACAGCATGTTTGCACGAGTCTGTCTTTCACATGAACAGCTGACAATATGGAAAGTTCAGTAAGCCACCATCTTAACCATAATGGCTAACAAATTAGATCACGAGCATTCACCTAAAATTTCAGAGGCCATGATAGACAATTCCATGTTTACAAACGGTCCAGATGAGTGATTAACATAATAACTCCAACTGTTGTTGTTTTCTTTGTCATAGTCATGCTTACTAACACTTTTGATCACTTTTGACTTTTCTTTAAACAATCTCTGTCATCATGCCACAAATCACACAGGAGAGCCAGCTCCATCAACCCCCTTCAGATGATTCAGAATGCAGCAGCACGCCTCGTCTTCAACCAGCCCAAAATAACACACCCCTCGTCATCTCCCTGCACTGGCTTCCTGTAGCCGCCCGCATCATATTCATCATGCTCACCTACAAGACCTTGTCAGGAACAGCGCCCCCTACCTCAACTCTCTCCTGAAGGTTTACGTTCCCTCACGCAATCTGGGATCAATCCACGACCGTCGCTTAGTAGTGCCTACTCAGCGTGGCTCAAGGTCCCTTTGCAGAACCTTCACACTAACTGATCCTCAGTGCTGGAATGAACTTCCAACCTCAATCCGGACTGCAGAATCTCGCACCATCTTCAAAAAACAGCTAAAGACCCACCTCTTCCGTCAACACCTAACTAATCCCTAAAACACCAACCCAACATTATCTTATGGCTCTTACACCTCGACTCTGCGCACGTTGCTTCTCTGTAACTCAATTATAAATCTTAGTATAGTACAGTAGCACTACTTGTATTGTTCTGCGCTTGATATATCACTTTGCTTGTATTTCCTTATTTGTAAGTCGCTTTGGATGAAAGAGTCTGCTAAATGAATAAATGTAAATGTAAATAAAGAATCTCTCCTTTTAAATATATAAATATTTACTCAATAACGTATGACTCGATAAACTGATGCAGAAGATCTGCTACAGAAGCCACAGTTCCAGAAGGTTCACGTTTCGAGCTGCTAAACTACAAGGGTTTTGTCATCTCCTTGTTTGAGTGAAATAACTGAAACACTTTGCTGGCTCTGCATCCGGACCACAGTCCTCCAGTCGACGAGTCCTGAACTGCTGCTCAGTGATTAAGGCCTTGAGCTACTGATCATGGAGTCCTGAGTTTAAATCCCTGTGCTGCCAAACTGCCCCTGCTGGGCCTTTAAGCAAAAACTATACATCTCTGGGTGCGTCTCAATCAGCTCCCTATTTCACTAGTTCAGGGCGCTGATCAGCGAGGCGGCCATTTTAAGTTCGGTCTCAATTGCAAAATCCTTCCAGTGCACTGGAACGTTCGATCCCTAAAAAAATCCCACAATGCACCGCAAAAACCAAGGAGCGTCGATGCTCACGATGTTCCCTTACTGTAAATGACACGACGTCATGTTTTCAGAAGCCTCTCAGCTCGAAATAAATGGCGTTGTTGTAGCTCTGAAATGATTGCTCACGTTAGCGTAGGCGTTTTTAACTTCATTTGACATTATATATACGGTTTGTTTAAGTCTAGCAATTTTTAAAATCGTTTTAATCGATTGTTGTAGTCTAACGATATAAGTTTAATGTTGTTGCTTTAAATCCACTAGCTAGCCTACGATCCTGCTGGAAGTACTGTGATAGAAATCCGTGTGATTAATTTAACAAATTGATATGACATATAAAATGTGATGTACATGGTCACGTCACCGGAAATTCAGTTATCAGTGTCCCAGTGTGTCGTGAGACGGGGTCCTTAACCGTGCCGCAACTCCTGTACGTAATGGTGGAGAGATTATGTGTTTGGGATGTCCGTCCGTCTGTCCGAGATTCTTGTTAGCGTGATATATCAAGAACGAGTGGTTCAATGCTTTTAGGATTTATATGGAAATATTCATGCAGCCAGGAGATGAACTGACTAGGTGTTGGAATCGAGCCATACAGGGTCAAGGTCAGAGCAAGGTCAAATGTTAGAATTCGTTTTTCTTCAATAGCTTCCTCCATGGTTGAAGTATATTTTAAGGTGTTTTTTTCCCCCTGGTGTACAGGTTAGTATTTAGTCATTAGTAGGACTAGATGTGATGGTGGAGGTGGAGGTGCAGGTGTCTCTGCATCAGTGCAGTTGGCGTCGTGTTCCACTTGTTCATGGCGTACTCACTTCCCCAACAGGGTTTTTATCTGATGGTTCTTTCAGGCCCTGACGTCTACAGTAAACCAGCATGTGGATGGTTTTTTTTTATTGATAAAGCACTTTTGATACGTTGCTCTGGATGAGGCATCTGCTAAAAGCTGTAAATGTAAATGTACGAACCGTAGCACTCAAGTGCTCGTACTGTTGCATCCTGTCTCATGTGTAAGTCGCTTTGGAGAATAAAAGCATCGGTTAATGTAAATGTTGGGGGTTTTTTTTCAAATTCAGCAAAATAACCTGCTAACAATTAGAGGTTATTATATGTTGTATAACATTTTCGGAAGAAATGGATTTACGTACATTTTGTTTCAACAGTGTTTAGTCTGCGTTTTCGGTCGTGGTGTGTGTGTGGGGAAGTGATATTAAAAGGGAAGTGTGTGGTAAAGGGGCTGTGTTGAATAAACCCATGACCTAATTCACTTCCTGTCCACCCCTCCTCCTCTCTTCCCTTACTCTGTATTTCCATTTCCATAAAGCTCTTACACTCCACTCTTTAACACATTGACCACTACGTGTGTGTGTGTCTGTGTGTCTGTGTGTATCTGTGTGTGTGTGCGTGTGTTTACGTGCATGTGTGTGTGTGTGTGTGTGTGTGTGTGTGTGTGTGTGTTCTCCATACATCCTGAACAGCAGCTCCCTCAAGTGGTGGTTTCATGCAGTAAGAATGACCATGACCTCTGACCTCTGTGTTCTCCCTGAACTGAAGAACTAAGAACTCGAGGAAGTTCTCAAAATGGGGATACATTTCAAATGAGTCCCTGTGACTGAGCTGTTACTATAGAAACGATAACGTACTAGAGTGAGCGCATTAATATAAATAAATCTGTGATTTGCAGCTGCACTTCTGTCAGAGCCGCTGTTACAGGAAATTAATCAACACTTTCTGACCAATCAGAATCCAGAACTCAGCGGGTGTAAATGTTACTAGTTGTTCAAGCTCTAAGACGTCTCCAACATTCAGGAATACCATTCCTGCAACATTCTAAGAACATCTGCTGTAATAAAGCTCTCTGACTGAATGTTCCCAGCTATATAAACAATAACATTACAGATGTTTGTCAGTACTGTAGGATGCAGCAATGATGCATGATAAATAGTATAAAGACCGTACTCAGAACATTCAGAAAACTCGAGGGAGGGAACATTGTTGGAACATAAATGGTTCTAGATCTGTTCTGCTAATCGAACGTTGTTTGAAAAAATAATAATAATAATGAGCAGCTAACGTAGCTCTCTTGATACCATTAAGACTTTATGCAGTTTAATTTAAATTTAAGTTTCGAATCATTAACTGAATAGATATTTAACAGTCTGTCATGTCTTAAGGAAGGAGGTAGAAGAAATTACCTGCAACTCAAATTTGAAAGTAAATAATGGGTGGATGGTGGGTGTAGAACATAACAGACACGACAGTCGTCATAACACAGATGTGTCGTGACGTTATTATCTAACATTATTAGCAGATACACAGATCAGCCATAACATTAAAACCACCTGCATAATATTGTGTAGGTCCTCCTCTCCTTGTGGCCGAAAAATAGCTCTGACCTGTCGAGGCCTGGACTCCACGAGACCTCTGAAGGTGTGCTGTGGTTTCTGGCACCAAGACGTTAGAAGCAGATCCTTTAAGTCCTGTAAGTTGTGAGGTCGGGCCTCTGTGGATCGGACTTGTTTGTCCAGAATATTCCACAGACGCTCGATCGGATTGAGATCTGGGGAATTTGGAGGCCAACTCAACACTTTGAACGCTTTGTCATTTTCCTCAAACCGTTCCTGAAGAGTTTTTGCAGTGTTTAGGTCGGTGGTACGTGTCAAAGTAACATCCACATGAATGCCAGAAGGTTTCCCAGCAGAACATTACCCAGAGCATCACATTCACATTTACATTTATTCATTTAGCAGACGCTTTTATCCAAAGAGACTTACAAATGAGGAAATACAAGCAAAGCGATACATCAAGCAGAGAACAACACAAGCATCACAACAACTCGCATTCTTCCCATAGTGCACCCTGGTGCCATCTCTTCCCCAGATAAGTGACACACACGCACCCGGCCTCCACGTAACGTAAAAGAAAATATGATTCATCAGACCAGACCACCTTCTTCCACTGCTCCATGGTCCAGTTCTGATGTCCATTGTAGGAGATTTTGGAGGTGTACAGGAGGTAAGCATGGACACTCTGACCGCTCTGCAGCTACGCAGCTCCATACGCAATAAGTTGTGATGCTCTGTGTGTTCTGACTCCTTTCTATCAGATCCAGCATGAACTTTTTCAGCAGTTTGTGCTGCAGTAGATCTTCTGTGGGATCGGACCAGACGGGATAGCCTTCAAAAAAGTTGACAGTGAAAACAAAGTGTTTATCGGTGTTTGTACAGAAAAGTGTACATCAAGTTCTGAAGAAGTTCCTCATCCGTTCAGAGCCAAAAGCAGCATCACTACGAATACAACATAGTCTAATCATAGCCAGTCACTTATCTGACGCTTTGTAAACAAGGAATTTTATGTAACTGAACCTTTACAAACTTTAGCTGGATCCCAGGCTGTTACTTAACCTTCAGGATCCACACCGTCTCCCTGTTCATGTAAAAAACAGACGCATTTAAATGCACCTGTGCGTTATATCTGTGCTACATAGCATGCTAATGTCTTTTGCATTACCGCTTCACCCCCCTCCCCCCATAAACAATACTTTCTGTACTGCTGTCATTGTTTTTCTCACACAATGTCCTGCAGTCTTTCTCTCTCACACACCTTCAGTCTTATTCGTGAAAACAGTCTTCAGTTTCAGTTTTCACTTAAGCACGGGGAGAACATGCGAGTGCCGTGCACACGGGGTAGAGGCGGGATTCGAAACCCCCAACCCTGGAAGTGACAGGCAAACTTGCTAATCGCTAAGCCATTGTACCCCCCTCACCAGTCATGTTACAAACCAGTGAACATGATATTTTACTTATTCCATTTATATAATTATTGGGAACTTTTCTAATTGTTCCTGTCAAAAATGTGACATTTCAATGACTTTTAACATAACCAATTTCCTTTAAAAAACAAAAAAACAAAGCCATAATGTGTAATTAAAAGTCCTTTAATGTATATAAGATAAAACGACTTCATGACCACAAGCCATAGATTAACTGAGATAAATAATGCTAGACTGCTTCAGTCAAGAGTTTATGATTAAATATGATTCATAATAATTATTTTTAAAAAGATTTATTCCTCCTGTCCAAATACAGCAAATGAAATGTAAAAAAGTACATTTTGTTAAAAAAATGTACTTGTTATTAACAGAAATGAGGATTTAACGGCCAATGGTCAATTTTCTTCATGTGATTCTTCACCCACAGATCTCCAGGGTCTGCACACACACCATTGTTTAGGGTAAACCTGTAGAGGAGAGGATATATATATATATATATATATATATATATATATATATATATATATATATATATATATATATATATATATATATATATATGTGTGTGTGTGTGTGTGTGTGTGTGTGTGTGTCAGTGTAAAACTATAATCCAAACAGAAAATCTAACACACTCACACGTCCCAAACCTCTAACATTATTTAAACTTTTATTATAATACATTTTTAATACTATCAAGATTAAAATTATATTCTATAAATTTATATAATATGTATAATCATACAATAATGATTGATATGTGGAAACATATTCTTATTATTTATTAAAATGAAACAAGGGGTTGAAAACTTACACGATTCCAGCTTTTGTACAGTCAAGCCGAGTTTCTTTATACTCCTTAATCACTCGTAGAGGGGTTTTATTCGTCTGGAATTTGAAACAGTATTGTTCTGGTCCGTTTGCCTCTGCAGGGGGAAAATCATTACTGAACCAGTCATGGCTTTGTAAACATGAGGTGATTTTATATCTGTTAGAGATGCTGCCTGGTGTATATTTAAATGAAACCATGGTGCTGATGTTCTTTAATAAATAAAAGGAAAACAATCATCTTCATAGTTGTCAGTCAGTATTTTACTGTAACAGCACGAAAAACACATGTGTAATGGCACCAGTCCAGATGTTTTAACTTTCTACTACAAGTCATCTTACTATCTTACTAGTGTCTACTCAGTGCTTCAGTGAATGCATGTGAACTGATTTAAATCAGTGATCACAAGTACAGATAATTATATGTACAAAGCGACATGTTATAAATGTTACGACACGGCGAAATCGGCGCGGCAGTTCACAAAGTGTAGCGCCGCCCAGGGACGTGGCGGAGGAGGACTAAACTTCCCAGTCATACCCGCGCTCGAGTTCGCCGGACTTCTGATTATGAACACCTGTACACACCTAAGGTTATATAAGGGCCTCCCTAGCATGAGCCACTTGCGAAGTAAACGCTCAGCAGCCTCGTCTCTGTTTGATTACCAAGCCGGTTTCATTATAAGTGTTTTCCCTGGTGCTCGATTTCACGCTCGTCCCTCACTACGCTTTTGCCTACGTCCCTGATATACAGCTTACCTGCTCGGTCCCGAGTCGATTCTCGTCCTGTGTTCAGTCACACGTCATCTCTCCGCTCGCCTGCGCTTGTCTCCGTCAGTGCCTCGTAACAGATTACTTCGCTGTACTATGGAGGCAACGGGCGCCTCGGATTGGAAACGTCTCATCCTGGAACAAAACCGCGCACTAACAGTTTTTCGGGATGAGATATCCACGTTGCGTGACGAAGTCTCGCGACTGAGCGTTTCCGCATCCACCAACGCCACGCCCCCGGCCCTCGCGTCACCACCGCCGACCGCCCCAGCGCATGTTCAGCCAACACCAGCGGCGCACAACCCGCCTCTGCTCACACCAGAGAGATACGCTGGAGAGCCGGAGCGATGCAAGGGCTTCATGTTACAATGTGCGCTGTTCTTCGAGAGTCACCCAGAGATGCCTGAGGTCCGTAAGTTGACCCATTTTATGGAATTACTCTCTGGAACAGCCTTGGCGTGGGCCACGGCTGAGTGGGAGCGAGGAGGGGGTGTCAGACTCTCATTAGATGACTTCCTTGCCTGGTTCCAGCGTGCCTTTGATCATTCTCCTGATGGCTGGGAGACTGGTGATGAGCTCATGCAACTCAAACAGGGCTCTCGTACTGCAAGAGAGTATGCGCTAGAGTTTCGCACTATCGCTGCCCGAAGTGGCTGGAACGAACCAGCCCTTAAGACCGCGTTCCGCCGTGGCCTTGATCCGAAGTTACTGCATGAGTTGGCCTGTCGGGGTGAACAGCTAACTTTTGATGACCTCGTGGATCTGACCATAAGGCTGGACCGTCTGCGCCGTACCAACCATTCCATGTCACACGGTTTACTGCCAGCTGAGCCAGGCGCAGCAAGCGAACCCATGCAGCTCGGAAGGGCACGGTCCCGCGAGGAGGAGAGGGAGAGAAGATGCAATGAGTTCCGGTGCTTCTACTGCGGTGAGGACACCCACGCCATCCGCCAATGCCCGCACCGGAGGCGCTGAGGGAATGGGGGGCGCACTGACAACCCACCTTGTCATGCCCGGGTGAGTCCTAACCAGTCTTGTAGGTCTCACGTATTTTCTGTACCTGTTGTGATAGAACATTCAGGCCGTTCTTTTGTTCTTTCAGCACTCATCGACTCCGGAGCGGCGGAGAACTTCATAGATGAGAGGACGGCGCAGGAGCTCGGCCTTCCCACACGTCCCCTCCTCCGTCCTCGTGAGCTCCAGTCCATTGATGGGTCGCCTATAGGGGGAGGCGTAATATCTCACAGCACACACCCTGTTTGCCTTCAAGTCAGCGCCCTTCACTACGAAACTCTGGTCCTTTACCTCACGGTCTCCACCAGACACCCCGTTATATTCGGACTCCCCTGGCTGGAACTGCACAACCCCCAAATCTCCTGGACTGACAAGCAACTCACCCAATGGTCCCCGTATTGCTTGCAGAATTGTTTGAGGGGCCCCACGGTCCCTCTGGCCACCACGACTGTGGAGAGTCCCCTGTCGCCTGCCTCAGTTAAAATTCCCCCCGAGTACCACGACCTCCTTGAGGTGTTCAGCAAGGAGAAGGCCAGTTGTCTCCCCCCTCACAGGTCCTACGACTGTGCCATTGGGGCCAGCCTACCTCAGGGCCGTGTTTACCTGCTCTCCCAAGCGGAGCAGCTGGCCATGGAGGAGTACATTCTGGAGGCTCTCCGGCAGGGGTACATCCAACCTTCCACATCCCCTGTGTCTGCCGGGTTCGTCTTTGTGGAGAAGAAAGGAGGGGGCCTCCGACCATGCATTGATTATTGGGCCCTCAACCAAGTGACCGTTAAGTACCGATATCCGCTGCCTCTCGTCCCCTCAGCCTTGGAGCAGTTACGGTCCGCCACCCTCTTCACTAAGCTGGACCTCCGCAGCGCTTATAACTTAATTCGTATTAGGGAGGGGGATGAGTGGAAAACGGCCTTCAGCACCACGTCCGGACATTGAGTACCTGGTCATGCCGTATGGGCTCGCTAATGCCCCCTCTGTGTTCCAGAACTTGATCAACGACGCTCTGAGGGACATGATAGGAAAGTACGTCATCGCCTACATTGACGACATCCTGATCTATTTGACCTCCCTGGAGGAACATGTCCAGCATGTCCGGCACGTGCTGCAACGCCTCCTGCAGTACCAGCTGTACGTAAAGGCAGAGAAGTGCGAATTCCCCCAGCACACAATGGCTTTCCTGGGGTATATCATTAGCCCAAGGGGAGTTGCCATGGACCAGCGTAAGATTCGGGCGGTCGTGGAGTGGCCCACTCCGCGAACCATCAGGGAGTTGCAGCGTTTCCTTGGCTTTGCAAATTTTTACCGAAGATTCTTTAGAGACTTCAGTAAAGTAGCGCAACCCCTGACGTCGCTCCTGAGAGGTAAGCCCAGGCGACTGCTGTGGACCCCAGCTGCCCAGGAGGCCCTGGAGAGACTTAAGCGGGCCTTCACCACAGCTCCCATTCTCAGACACCCGGATCCCTCCAGGCCGTTTGTCGTGGAGGTCGACACGTCGGAGGTGGGAGTGGGAGCAATTCTATCACAAAGGTTTGGCGAGAGTCCCAAGTTACACCCCGTGGCCTTTTTTTCCCGGAAGTTGTCGCCAGAAGAGTGCAACTATGATGTGGGGAACCGTGAACTTCTGGCCATCTAGCTGGCCCTTGAAGAGTGGAGACACTGGTTGGAGGGGGCAGTACACCCATTTGTTATCTTCACGGACCATAAAAATTTGGAATATCTGCGAACCGCCAAACGGCTCACTTCTTGCCAAGCCCGCTGGTCCTTATTCTTCTCCAGGTTCTAGTTCACCCTGTCTTACCGACCTGGGTCAAAGAATACAAAGGCCGACGCCCTGTCTCGCATTTATGCCCCAGAGCGGCCAGCGGAGCAAGAGAGCTACATTGTGCCTCCCTCCTGCATAGTGGGTGCCTTGGAGTGGCCCCTAGCACAGAACTTAGCCCGTATTCCCAGCGCAAGAATCCCAGCAGCCTGTCCTCCTGACAAGCAGTTCGTGCCCAAGCGGTACCGTCTTGAACTCATCACCTGGGCCCACACGACTTTGGCCACGAGCCACCCAGGGGCCCGCCGCACTTACCAACTGCTGGCCGAAAAGTACTGGTGGCCCAACATGCCCAGAGAGGTTCAGCGCATCGTATCCTCATGTTCCTCTTGCGCTCAGTCCAAAGGCCCACGTGCGCTCCCGGCTGGGAAGTTGGTGCCCTTACCCATACCTGAACGTCCATGGTCCCATCTGGCCCTCGATTTCATAACCGACCTGCCAAAGTCGCAGGGGAACTCCGCGATACTGGTGGTCATAGATCGGTTCTCGAAGTCCCTTCGCTTAATTCCATTACCAGCCATCCCATCTGCCTTCACCACAGCGGAACTCCTGTTTCAACACGTCTTTTGCTACTTTGGCATCCCCGAGGAGATTGTGACTGATAGGGGGCCACAGTTCACATCGTGGGTTTGGGCCAGCTTTATGAGGAAGATGGGGGTCGCCATTATTCTCAAGTCCGGTTACCACCCCCAGGCCAACGGACAGGCAGCACGGGCCAACCAGGAAGTCATACGGTTCCTGCGGACTTACTGCTCTACCAACCCAGGGATCTGGAGTCAGTACCTTCCATGGGCGGAATACGCCCAGAACTCGCTACGGCATTCCGCCACCCAGCTCACCCCATTCCAGTGTGTCTTGGGTTACCAACCGCCATTATTCCCCTGGAACGCGTCCCACACGGACTCGCCAGCAGTGTATGAGTGGTTCCGCCGAAATTAACAGGTCTGGGAACGTGCCCATCAACAGCTGGTGCAGGCATCCCACATCACTAAATGAAAGGCCGACCGGCGCCGGAGGGCTCACCTTAATTATCGACCCGGGGACCGGGTGTGGCTCTCCACAAGAGATCTGAGACCCCTCACGGGCACAAAACTTCAACCGAAGTATATCGGGCCCTTCCGAATACTGAGGCAAATTAATGAAGTCACGTATCGTCTGGACCTTCCGAGACACAGTCGCATCGCCCCGTCTTTCCACGTGTCACTTCTCAAACTGGTGATCTCAGGCCCCCTGGCCACAGCGGTGCCGGAGGATTCCCCACCGAAACCGTTGGAGATAGAAGGCCGCCCAGCCTACCGTGTCCGCAACATTCTAGACTCCAGACGGAGGAGAGGGGGCCTTCAGTATCTGGTAGACTGGGAGGTGTATAGACCAGAGGAACAGTGCTGGGTCCCAGCCTAAGACATTCTGGACGCAGGCCTGCGTAAGGACTTCCACGCGGCTCATCCAGACAAACCGGCCCCCCGGAAGGGTGGGAGGCCTCAGAGAACTTCGGCTCCCGGAGTGAGCCCTTTGGGGGGGGGGGGGGGCTCTGTTACGACACAGCGAAATCGGCGCGGCAGCTTGCAAAGTGTGTTGCTGCCCAGGGACGTGGCGGAGGAGGACTACACTTCCCAGTCATACCCGCGCTCGAGTTTGCCGGACTTCTGATTACAAACACCTGTACACACAAAGTTATATAAGGGCCTCCCTAGCATGAGTCGCTTGCGAAATAAATGCTCAGCAGCCTCGTCTCTGTTTGATTACCAAGCCGGTTTCATTATAAGTGTTTTCCCTGGTGCTTGATTTCACGCTCGTCCCTCACTACGCTTTTGCCTACGTCCCTGATATACAGCTTACCTGCTCGGTCCCGAGTCGCTTCTCGTCCTGTGTTCAGTCACACGCCATCTCTCCGCTCGCCTGCGCTTGTCTCCGTCAGCGCCTCGTAACAATAAAGTTGAAAAGGTGAACTTTATCTTACCCTGGGCCTCTGTGAAGGACTAGCAGGAGAGAACCGGAGGACATGACCGCTGATGGTGATGCGGAAATAACGGCATTAATGCAGATATCACTTCAGTAAGTTGTTATACACTGATAAGAGGAAAGATCTGAGCAGCGTTTCCACACTGGTGTTTAGTAAAGTCCAGGGGGTTCACTACTGCGAAGTAAAATGGGCGTTTCTGGAGGCGTGGCGAACACGCCCCCTTACAAAACTATTACAGGTCACCGAACATGCGCAAGATACTGTTTTTTTTTATTTGGGGGGGTTTTCCCAGGAAAAACAGTCATATCTGTAACTATTTTTTCGTTTAAAAAAATAATAAATCCTGTAAATGCTGTTTAACTAGTGGTTATTAGACTGAGGCTTCGTGGAGCACTGAAACTCCACGAAGTTGAAGAAAATGTGCCGTATTGTGTCGAGGCTTCTCAAACAGTGACACCTAGTGGTCACTTGCAGGTGTTGATCTGAAACAACCTTGACAACGAGTCAGATAAGCGTTGAAGAATTATAATATACAGTATCTCACAAAAGTGAGTACACCCCTCACATTTTTGTAAATATTTGATTATATCTTTTCATGTGACAACACTGAAGAAATGACACTTAAAATGATGTACCGCTATATATTTTTGTTGTCATTGAAAGATTATCCTAGCAGAGGCCGGTAACATTTACAAATAAATATCAGTTTACCCCATGATTACTTTCTTTACCGACACAGACGAAGATGAAAAGACTGCATCAATTAAAGCTCAGCTTTGGGAAGGGAAGCAACAGGGACAGGATGAGACTGAGGCAAAAAGAGAAGAAGATGGAGATGAGAGAGGAAGAGAGGGTTCTACCCACTGTGCACAGAATATGATTAGCATTACGTTACTGTGATGTTTAACACAAACAAAAACTTTTGGATGTACATGAACAATTTTTTAAAAATGTATTATTGTATACATTTATTATCTTTGTGTATATATATTTACTGAATGTATATTGTTCTGTTTTTGTTCTTACAATTGTATACAACTCCCATCGGGCATCCATAGTTCACTTTTACAATTCTGTACAAACTACGCGTGCAGTTTTCTCTCTAGATAAACGTCTGTGTAACCTGTCCTGGTGTGATAACATGTTCTTTTAGACTTCTGCGGTTACAGATTAGTCACAATTATTTCCTTCACTGCAGTTTGCAGCATTCATACTCAGCACCTCATGTAGATGACTACACAATGGTACAGAATTTTAACTAAACTGATGTGTTCTTATACAGATGTGTTCAGAGTCACAAGGTGAGCATTGTGTTACTGCTTATGCATGTATCTGTGTAGCTGGAAAAGGGCTGTGCAACCATCTAACAGCTCTGCTGTATCAGACGCCTACGATGTGCAGCTTCGTCTAAAATCTGTAGCACCAACAGTGGCCTGCACAAGTGAACCAGAGAGATGGCCTCGTCCAAGGACACAGGTAAATATAATGCGTGTTGGGGTGGAAAATATGTGTGTAATGTAAATTTCCCCAGTCCACCTGTACGTGGTAGTCAGTTTAGTCCATCCATCCATCTTCTACTGCTTACTCCTTTTCAGGGTCACGGGGAGTCAGTTTAGTACTAGTCTTAATTTTGTTCCTACTCACCATCAATCCCTTCATCTGGAGTCTATAAAGGTGTCCCACAACTTATCTTGTCAGATTGAACAGGGTACTAGACTACAGTCAAAATGTGCTGAGTGGGAACAAGTACGTCATCCAAGGGTCACTGCAAGTAGGTTCCGGGAGGTGCTTTGGGAATCAGCTAGCCAGTCATTAGCAGCACGAATTGTAAAGGGCACAAAACAGACAAGTGCTATGAAACGTGGACTTGAACTTGAGCCAGATATTTTGAAAAAATATTCTGAAACAGCCAATGTTAGTCTTCTACCTTGTGGTTTTGTTGTTCACACAGATGCACCACATCTGGGAGTCAGTCCAGATGAGAGAGTATACGATCCATCTGAAATCTTCCTATTTGGGCTGGTGGAAGTAAAAAAGCACATCTGCTGGCAATATAGGTCAGGCTTCATTTATTTAAATGCATAAGGGTCAAGCCAAACTCAAAGAAACTCAGAAAGACTACTGGCAGGTTCAAGGCCAGCGTGCAGTGACTGCTCTGCAGTGGTGTGACTTTGTGACCGACACAAAATCAGACATTACTGTACAGAGGATCTGGCGAAATGATGTCTTTATAGCATCCACGAAAGAGAAGCTATACATCTACTACTATGATGTTTACACAGAAATGTAGCTTTCTATGCTAGGAACACCTGACATTTGTTATGATACCTGAGGTGGAAGCAAGCGCAGGCGAAACAGAGGCAGGAAGGCAGGGGTCAGGCTGAAGGCGTAGTCGTAATGCAGGCAGTAGTCAGATGATCAGGCGAACAGACAATACTAGTCTTGGGCAGGGTATTGTAGTCGAAACATGAGGCGGGAAATCCGTAAACCAGTAAAATCCAAATCAAAGACAACAGCTTAGTGAACTACAGCGACGGGACTGCAGAGTGATTACTTTGCCAGGAACCAATGTTCTAGGCATGCTCTATATACTGTGTGGTTGTAATTGTGTGCAGGTGTCCGTGATCAGAACTCCGGAGAATGTGAACGCTTGCGTGCATGGGAAGTGTAGTCCTCGTCGGCCATGTTTGTAGTTTGCACTGCACTCTGAGAACTGTAGTCCCGAGTTCACAGCGACATGACAGAGCCCCCCCCCAGAAGGGCTCACTCCGGGAGCCGGATCCCTTCGGGCCTACCTCTCCTCTGCAGTCCTGGCCTTGCTGGGTGAGTGGCATGGAAGTCCCTACACAGGCCTGGGTCCAGGATGTCCTGGGACGGGATTCAGCACTGCTCTTCGGGGCCATATCCCTCCCAATCCACCAGGTACTCTAGTTTACCTCTCCGGCGCCTGGAGTTCAGGATGGTCCTGACGTGGTAGGCTGGTTGGCCGTCCACTTCTAAGGGCTCCAGTAGCGAGTCCCCGGGCACCGCCGTAGCTAATGAACCGGGGATAACCAGTTTAAGGAGGGAGACATGGAATGTCGAGGTGAGTGATATACTCTCAGCTCTCAGATTTGTAGTAATGCTTCATGATTTTTAAATGTAGTACTTGTAGATGTGGCTAAATGAAAACAGTCTTGTGGACTGTAATTAAATCAAACGATTCAGAAAAAGACAACAGATATACTAATTAGCCTGATATACTGATATACTCATTAGCCTGATATACTGATATACTGGTATACCGGTATACTGGTATACTGATATACTGATATACTGATTAGTCTGATATACTGATATAATGGTATACTGATATACTGATTAGCCTGATATACTGATATATTGATATACTGATTAGTCTGACATACTGGTATACTGATATACTGATTAGCCTGATATACTGGTATACTGACATATTGACATACTGACATAGTGATGTACTGATATACTGATTAGTCTGATATACTGATATACTGGTATACTGGTACAATGATATACTGATATACTGATTAGCCTGATATACTGATATATTGATATACTGATTAGTCTGATATACTGGTATACTGATATGCTGATATACAGATATACAGATATACTGATATACTGATTAGCCTGATATACTGATATACTGATATGTTCAGTATATATTAATGATGGTATCAAGGATGTGACTAACATTAAGTGCTTGAATGCAATCAATGAGCAATTTTATTATTTTTTTTAAACTATATAATTTATGCATTAAAATACATTTAATACATTTTACTGTCTGTAGAATAAATCAGTTAAATAACACGTCATTATTTATTTTTATATAAAAATGGAGCAGAGAGGGTTAAGGGCCCAATCAGAAACCCAGAGCCTTAACCATCAAGCCACCACTGCCCTTATTTATTTATTTATTTATTTATTATATTGATAATGAGTCGGCTTTATTACAGGAATAATCTTTATTCCTCCTGTCTGATTACATAAAAAGTGAATTTCGTAAAAGAAATATGAAAGACTTATTAATGGAGAGAGTTTTGAAACACTTGTTTGAGTTTGGATCAGGTAAAAAGGCGCCGGTCAATTATTTCCATGATGTTCTTCACCCACTCGACGCCGGGGTCTGCACACACACGACGACCTTTATTTAGGGTAAAGCTGTAGAGGAGAGAGAAGATTTACATCAGTGTTAAACTGCAATAAAATCAAAAGCTCCAAGATCATTTATATTCTATTACACATAACAGTAAAGCAGCAAATTCATTCAAATATTTACACACAATAATAAACGAGGGGGTGAACGCTTACATGACTCCAGGTTTTGTACACTGATGCTCTGTTTCTTCATACGCTGTAATATATTTTGCAGGGATTGGATGTGTCTGGTAATTGAAACAGCACTGTCCTGGTCCATGTCCATCTGCGTGAAAACATTTATGCATTCAGTTCTGTGATTAAATGTTCAATAATAAGATATTATACACTTTTATATCTAGTATGAGATGCAGACTATTGCAGCTATTAAATTGTATTACGTCACAGGTGAATTCTGGACTGTGATTGGGTAGAAGATGTTAGAAGCTCTGACTGTAGCGCAGATTTATATCAGTGCGCTCTCAGTTTAACACGTTATCGTTTCTATAGTAACGGCTCACTCATGGGGACGTGCACTGCGGGGACGTGTACTTTGCGTAAAGAGACATTAATTTAACTTTTATGGAAGGAGTCTCCAGTGTCAGGTTTTTTAACATGATAAAGAGAGGCTGGTGAGGGAGATATAACGTGATATAACGTGAGTAAGAACAGGAACTAACTTGTTTCACCAACATTAAATGTAACTATAAATGGAAAAAAAATGTATGAAAGGTCGTTCTTTAACTGTTAAAGATTGTAACCGTTGACAACATGTTGTGGTATAAGAGGAATAAAAGACTTGGGGCCGTGCTGTTACAGGAAAATAGTCAAGTTCAGGGTGTTAGCAGTAACTCCGCTTCATCACACCACCACATCGCTCAGTATTTTACTGTAACAGTAAAAACTGTATCTGTAAACACAGTTTATTAACGCTGGTTATTCTCAGAAACCTGCTCGTCTTTTTAGGGAATTCAGCATCATTATAAACCAGAGGAGTTTAGTGATACTTTTACTACTACTGCTACTACTACTACTACTACTACTAATAATAATAATAATAATAATAATAATAATAATAATTCTAGGGACAAAAAGGTTCAATATTAAAAAGTTTTTAAAATATATTTTAAATAATATTTAAAACTTTATCTTACTGTGGGCTGTTGTGAAGGACTGAAGGCAGGTGAGACCCAGCAGAACCAGCAGAACCAGCAGGAGAGAACGAGAGACCATGGTGATAATGATGATGATGATGAGGAGGAGGAGGAGGACGATGGTTACGATGTGAACAGAATGGTATTAATGCAGACTCATTCTTCAGTTTATATAGGCTGGTAAGGGGGGGGTGTGGTCTGGTTGTTTGTAGGTGACAAAAAAATGTTTCATTTTGACTAAGAAACAAAAAAAATCCATTTCTGTCACAGGAAACCCGTTTGCGGTTTTCGCCTACAGTGAGGAAGAACTGAGCGTTTAACACTTCATAATCAAACTCATCAACACACTACTGTACAAACTCTACAGTTTTACTCACACTGCCATGTGATCTCTTCATGCCATTATAACTGCACATGTGAGTTCAAGCACGCGTCAGTACATCTGATATCAAGTGAATAAAATGACATTTCATACTGTATGAAGAAACACGATTCAGGTGAAAAATGAAGCCACATGCACATACAGTGTCACTGTCAAGTTCATGTAGTTCAAGTAGTGGTCACTGTGTTAAAACTGGACTGTAAGAGCTTTAAAAGAACGTAAAAGAAAGAGAAGGGTGGGGGAGGGGTGGACAGGAACCACATTCGGTCATGGTTTTATATGACAGAGCTGCTTTACCACACACTTACCTTGTACTATTACACTGTGGAACAGAATGAGTTTAGCAAAATGATGACAAGAGAGAAAAATGATTCATTCTATTCAATTAATCGGAAATTATCAGTTCGTCAGACAGCATCATCACTAATTTGTGCTGATTTAATTTCTCGTTGGGTTTTAAAACAAATTTGTCTTCTTTTTTGGTCCCAGAACGTCAGAGGACATTAGCAATATTAGCATTAGCTTAAAATAAAAAAAGACATGGTGGTTTGGTCAGAAAGATGAATGGATTGATGGATGGATGAATTTACAGAATTACAGAGGGTCACAAAAAGATAGATAGAGGTGGATAAAGAGATTTTGAACAAAAGAGAACTTGGTAAGGAATAGAGAAATAGAATTAGAAAGTATAGGATGTGCATGTATGGATGGATGGATGGATGGATGGATGGATGGATGGATCGGTGGATGGGTGGGTGGGTGGATGGATGGATAGATGGATGGATGATGAATGCGTGAATGGGTGGGTGGATGGATGGGTGGGTGGATGAATGGGTGGATGGGTGGGTGGATGAATGGGTGGATGGGTGAATGGGTGGGTGGATGGGTGGGTGGATGGATGGACAAGGATCACACAGGATGGACTAATGGAGTGGTGGTGGGGTGGATGAAGGACTGAATAAGTTAATGATTTCAAATATCAACACACACACACACACACACAGAAGAAATAGAAAAGTCTCTGGATAGATGGATGGATCTGATCTTTTTTTATTTGTTTAGCATTTTTATTGAATGCAGTATTTCCATTATCACAGTTTCTAAAAATATCTCAATATGTTTTTGTTTTTTCTTTTTTTACATAAAAATACACATAAAAGCATGCGCTCATCCAAAAGCAAACCATACCCAATTGTAAATATACAGTATGTAATGTGCAGATGAAGAGGTAGGAGTCCTCCTCCTTTCACTGATGTGACTCTGTGCTGTGACTCTGTGCTGTGACTCTGTGCTGTGTCTCTACACCGACTTCGTGCTGAGGGACATGATGTTCATCTACAGAGCTAAAGATAGAGAACCGTCTGCTTTCCAGCTCACAGCACTGAACCTCATGAGTCATAAATACTACAGATGACTGATGGGGGGGTGATACGGGACAGTTCTCAGCTATGTGAGGTTAGTTTGTAAGATACAGTCAGTGACATGCAAGTGGTGAGCAGGTAGATTCAGAACCGAAACACACACACACACACAAACACACACACACACACATACACCAAGCCTTCCTAATTATAAAAAAAAAAAAAAACATGAATTTTCTTTATAAGGGTAGGAATTATAAAGTAAGTGACATTTAAAAGATGAGCAGAGAGTTTCAGAACTACACCACACAACTGTGGTACTCTGCAGTATACCTGTAGTATAGTGTAATACCTGTAGTATAGTGTAGTACCTGTAGTATAGTGTAGTACCTGTAGTGTAGTGTAGTACCTGTAGTATAGTGTAGTATATGTAGTATAGTGTAACACCTGTAGTATAGTGTAGTACCTGTAGTATAGTGTAGTATATGTAGTATAGTGTAACACCTGTAGTATAGTGTGGTATCTGTAATATAGTGTAAAACTTGTAATATAGTGTAGTACCTGTAGTGCAATGTAATACCTGTAGTGCAGTGTAGTACCTGTAGTATAGTGTAGTACCTGTAGTATAGTGTAATACCTGTAGTGCAGTGTAGTACCTGTAGTATAGTGTAGTACCTGTAGTATAGTGTAATACCTGTAGTATAGTGTAGTACCTGTAGTATAGTGTAGTACCTGTGGTATAGTGTAATACCTGTAGTATAGTGTAGTACCTGTAGTGCAGTGTAGTACCTGTAGTGGAGTGTAGTACCTGTAGCATAGTGCAGTACCTGTAGTGCAGTGTAGTACCTGTAGTATAGTGTAATACCTGAAGTGCAGTGTAGTACCTGTAGTATAGTGTAAAACCTGTAGTGCAGTGTTGTACCTGTAGTATAGTGTAGTACCTGTAGTATAGTGTAGTACCTGTAGTATAGTGTAAAACCTGTAGTGCAGTGTTGTACCTGTAGTATAGTGTAGTACCTGTAGTGCAGTGTAGTACCTGTAGTGCAGTGTAGTACCTGTAGTATAGTGTAGTACCTGTAATACAGCTCGTACAAACACATGGTTGTTGCAAACCTTTATCATTTATACCATCTTCTTAGGTTACCCATGTCACCCCATGTCATTTTCTCCATCTGATAAGGAACTTTTTCAAGCACTCAGTTCAGTCTGCTGAGATACTGTCTGGATCCACCAGTTGATGACCCAGTCCTAGTGGAATAACCGAGAATAGTTCTTTTTTCCCCAATTTGTTCGATTTATTTACTGTGCTCAAGACTGTTTAAATGTAAAAAACCAGGTTGGATTACGGCCTTTAGCAGACCATGAGGTGGGCGGTGATATAATCTAATCTCGGCTTTCTGAGAATATATCAACACGTGGTTTTTAAATCTAATAGAGGTGGCTAAATTAACTGTCATGTTTTACATCAGAATCGGCGTCTAACTACACTTCCCAGAACTTAACGCAGTCTACAAACATGGCTCCCTGTGAACACGCTGGTGCTACTGAAACGATATTGATTTAGAACTAGTGCATTAATACAAACCTGTGATTTGCAGATGCACTACTGTCAGAAAATTAATCAACACCTTCTGACCAATCAGAATTCAGAATTCAACAGTGCTGGGGCATAAAGACGGTGACTGTTACATTGCTCTGGAGGGGAGCCTGAGGTTGTAAATGATCTGCACTTACATATAACCTTAACAGTTCTACAAAGTGCCTTACACTGTTACACACACACACACACACACACATACACCAGTGGCAGCAGAGATTCCATGCAAGGCACTAGCATACCATCTGGAGCAACTTGGGGCTCAGTGTCTTGCCCAAGGCAAGACACACACTTCGGCATGTGGAGTCATGTGGACTGGGGATCGAACCGCCAACCCTATGATTAGTGGACGACCCGCTCTACCACCTGATCCACAGCCGCCTAGTGAACCTCTGCATTAACCTACAACATTTCAGTGTTGCACACAACACAGTGAAAATTGTCACATATTATTTTCATCATGGTCGCACACGCACGCACACACACACACGCATGCACACACGCACGCACGCACACACACATACACACACACACACACACACACACACACACACGCGCGAGCGCACACGCACACACACACACACACACACGCACGCATGCACACACACGCGCACACACACACACACACACACGCACGCATGCACACGCACACACACACACGCACGCATGCACACACACACACACGCGCGCACACACGCACGCACACACATTCAAGCACACTCAAAGTTTTTCTAAATATAAAAGGTGTGAATTTTCTTTGTTAGGGTTAGATACAAGCGGTGAGGAGTGAGACTTTCAGAACTGTAATACACACATGCGCACACACACGTACACACACGTACACACACACACACACACACACACCAAGTCGTCCTAATTATAAAAAGTGTGAATTTTCTTTAGAAGGGTAGGAATTATAAGGTAAGTCACATTTAAAAGATGAGCAGAGAGTTTCAGAACTACACCACACAACTGTGGTACTCTGCAGTACACCTGTGGTATAGTGTAGTACCTGTAGTATAGTGTAGTACCTGTAGTGCAGTGTAGTACCTGTAGTGCAGTGTAATACCTGTAGTATAGTGTAGTACCTGTAGTATAGTGTAATACCTGTAGTGCGGTGTAGTACCTGTAGTATAGTGTAGTACCTGTAGTATAGTGTAGTACCTGTAGTATAGTGTAGTACCTGTAGTATAGTGTAATACCTGTAGTATAGTGTATCACCTGTAGTATAGTGTAGTACCTGTAGTGCAGTGTAATACCTGTAGTATAGTGTAGTACCTGTAGTATAGTGTAACACCTGTAGTATAGTGTAGTACCTGTAGTATAGTGTAGTACTTGTAGTATAGTGTAGTACCTGTAGTGTAGTGTAATACCTGTAGTATAGTGTAGTACCTGTAGTATAGTGTAGCACCTGTAGTATAGTGTAGTACCTGTAGTATAGTGTAGTACCTGTAGTGCAGTGTAATATCTGTAGTATAGTGTAGTACCTGTAGTGCAGTGTAGTATCTGTAGTATAGTGTAGTATCTGTAGTATAGTGTAATACCTGTAGTATAGTGTAGTACCTGTAGTATAGTGTAGTATCTGTAGTATAGTGTAATATCTGTAGTATAGTGTAGTACCTGTAGTGCAGTGTAGTATCTGTAGTATAGTGTAGTATCTGTAGTATAGTGTAGTACCTGTAGTATAGTGTAGTATCTGTAGTATAGTGTAGTACCTGTAGTGCAGTGTAATACCTGTAGTATAGTGTAGTACCTGTAGTATAGTGTAGTACCTGTTGTATAGTGTAGTACCTGTAGTGCAGTGTAGTACCTGTAGTATAGTGTAGTACCTGTAGTGCAGTGTAATACCTGTAGTATAGTGTAGTACCTGTTGTATAGTGTAGTACCTGTAGTGCAGTGTAGTACCTGTAGTATAGTGTAGTACCTGTAGTATAGTGTAGTACCTGTAGTGCAGTGTTGTACCTGTAGTATAGTGTAATACCTGTAGTATAGTGTAGTACCTGTAGTATAGTGTAATACTTGTAGTATAGTGTAGTACCTGTAGTATAGTGTAGTACCTGTAGTGCAGTGTAGTACCTGTAGTGCAGTGTAGTACCTGTAGTATAGTGTAGTACCTGTAATACAGCTCACACAAACACACAGTTGTTGCAAACCTTTATCATTTATACCATCTTCTTAGGTTACCCATGTCACCCCATGTCGTTTTCTCCATCTGATAAGGAACTTTTTCAAGCATTACAAGTACTGCATTTAAAAATTATGAAGCTTCACTACAAATCTGAGAGCTGAGAGTATATCACCGCCTACCTCATGACCTGTTAAAGTCTGTAATCCAACCTGTTTTCTAAATGTAAAAAGTCTTGTGGATTGTAATTAATTTGAATAGGTTGAAATGTTCAGGGGGAAAAGAGCTGGCCTGTGTTATTCCACTAGGACCGGCTCGTCAAAGTATTTCAGCAGACTTAAAGTGCCTCTATTATGCTATATAAAAGTGCCTAATTTTGTTTTAGAGCTCTCATACATGAATCCAAGGTCATACGACTCGCTCAAGGATCCGTTCCCTCTAGACTCTTCCTTTCAGATAGCCTGCTCTGCTCTGATTGGTCAGATGTCCAAGTCTGTTGTGATTGGTCTACCAGTTACAGCTCGTGTAGGAAAGGAAACGCCCACTACCATATCTGAATTTCAGCTCAGGAATAATGTCGTGGGTTTTTCCCTACCAGTTTGACTTCGAGTCCGATAATGATGCGGTAAGTTTATATGTAGTTTGTAAATAACGTGAGTTAGCCGGTTAGCAGAGGCTAACAGGCTAACAGCTGTGCACTGGCTGTACAGCTATACAACACAAAACCTCGCATTTAATAAAGTGGTCCAAATAAAGTGGGTACGGCCCCGTCTTTAACGAATAATCGTTTCACAAATCCCACGTTGACTTCAGCTGGATTTGAGAAGCAGTGTTCAGTGAAATGACGGGAAAACGAACGAAGGTCGGAGTTGAACTGCTGTGGTATCGTTTTAAAATGAATTCTAAACACTGACGCTGTACAACCTTATCTTTTGGGAATCATCCTTTTATCCAATCACATGCGTTTATGCAAATTATTTACAGCGGAACAAGAGACTCGCTACAACGCGTGAGAAAATCACTTTTTAAAAATGTATTTTATACCCTTTCTGAGCTGATTGGTGAAGTGATGAGTTGGATTGGTTGAAAAAGAAAGAGAAGTTGATGATGACAACAGAGTGTTGAAGGATGAATGGACAGAGGAGTAGGTTTATTCTCGTTTATTCTCCTCCATTCAAGCTCAAAACTGAAGAGGTTCATCAAGTGAAGCTCCAACACCGAATCACACACCACTTCAAACTGACTCCTCACACAATTCAGGTCCGAGATCAAACAACATACACCTCAGTTCAGTATAAAGGAGCAGCTGAGTGTTATTTAAATAGTAAGGGGTAAAACAAAGCAATAAACTCAGGACCATAACCTCCACTAATCACAAATTGTGTTAATGACGTCACAATTGTTGCATTCAATCACCACATTCACCACATTTCTACTCATGGAAGAGATTTTAGACGTAGCCCCATCATCACAACACCAACTAAGGGAAGATATTCTGGAAGAACTGCATTCAGTTTATGGACACCTGACCATCACACTCATATGTGCTTGTTGAACATCCCGTTCCAGATTTATTCCCCTTTGTTGTTATAATGTGCTCCACTCTTTGGGGAAGGCTTTCCACTGGATTTTAGGGCGTGGCTGTGGGGATTTTGGGGCGTGGCTGTGGGGATTAGTGTTCATTCAGCTACAAGAGCGTTAGTGAAGTTGAGGTCAGGCGCTGATGTTGATGTGAGGAGGCTCCAGTTCCGGTTCATCCTAAAGGTGTTCAGTGGGGTTGAGGTCAGGGATCTGTGCAGGACACTCGAGTTCTTCGAGTTCTTCTTCCAACCTTCACACACCACGTCTTCATGGAGCTCCTTTTGTGCACATTGGGAACGGGTTCCGGCCTCTGAGTTCCAGTGAAGAGAAACTGTAAAGCTACAGCATACAAAGACGTTCTATACAACTGTGTGCTTGTAAACATTTGGAGAAGGCCCACATATGGGTTTGATGGTCGGGTGTCCGTATACTTTTGGCCATATTGTGTATTTCAGCGGTGTGTAGAATTAATGCAAAGGTGTATTGAAGCTGAATCTATTCTAGCGGATTGTGATGGCTAAATAAAACCTTTTATGTTTGTTTCTGTGTTAAATGTCACTGGTCTGTATTATTTAGTGACTGTCACGTCTTTTTCCTAACAAATTCTCTTCCATCTATCCTGCTGCATTAATACCAATGGACTGCAGGTGGCACCAGGTTAACACGACAAACACACATTTTTAATATTATGGCTGATCTGTGTATTTGCTAATATAACTGTTAAATTCAGTTAAAGTGTTTAAAAAAAACTTTTAAACTAAATTGTTAAGGTATTTTTTTTAATCAAAGACAATTAAGAAACTATCAAATAGAGGCATGAATTAGCCACGTTTATTTGAACAACTTTTGCAATTTGATATATTATAAGGATAAACACTTCAAATAAATATCTGAATACATTAAAATGTTTAACCAGTTAATAATTATGTGTTACGTGTGTTCCATTATAACAGTCTAGCCGACTTAATATCTGATAAACAGCTCACATTGTCTGATGAGTAATTAAGGAATAAAACTCTGTGTGTGGTGCTGTTACAGTAAAATAATCAGTAATGAAGCAGAGCTACTGTAACCACCCTGAAATGGATCCCGAAGTGCATCCCAAAACCTTTTATTCCTTTTATATCACAGCAATTTCCCAATTATAATTGTGTATTTATTAAAGTATGACATGTCATACTTTTTATCCATTTATAGTTACATTTAATTTTACGTATTGTCTGCCAAACATGTTAATTACTGCACGCTGTACAAGTCCCTGTGAATAAGCTGTTACTGTTATTATTATTATTATTATTATTATTATTATTATTATTATTGCAAGATATAAGCGTACTATTTCACTTATTATTTTATTTAGATATTTATTCAGATAACTGTTTTAATTTTTGCTATCGAAGATGTGACTTGAACATTTGAATGTCTTTCAACATAACCCACATGGTTTCCTTTTAAAATGTGAAAGAAAGAAAGAAAAAAAACAGAAACAAAGCCAGAGTGTGTAAATAAAAAAAGTCCTTTAATGTATATAAGATTTATATAAAAATGACTTCATGCCCACAAGCCACAGATTAATTGAGGTAAATATTGTTAGACTGCTTCAAGCTAAAGTTTACGATGGAATATGATTCATAATAATAATAAAGCATTATTCTGCCTGTCTAAATATAGCAAATTTTATATATATATATATATATATGTATGTATGTATGTATGTATGTATGTATATAAATAGTATTATATATATTGTGCATTAACAGAGAGAGGATTTAACGGCTCGATTGAGGTTGGATCAGCTCTGAAAAAAAGCGCAGGTCAATATTCTTCATGTGATTCTTCACCCACAGAAGTCCAGGGTCTGCACACACACGACGACCATTGTTTAGGATAAACCTGTAGAGGAGAGGAGATATACATCAGTGTCAAATTAACACTCACACGTCCCAAACCTCCAACATTATGACTTTAAATGTCATAAATTTCAAATACTATCAAGGTCATTTAGAATTATATTCTATTAAATTTAAATGATATTTTATATTACGATGAAATAATGATTGATATAGAGAAAAATTCTTATTATTTATTAAAATGAAAGAAGGGGTTGAAAACTTACACGATTCCAGCTTTTGTACAGTCAAGCCGAGTTTCTTTATACCCCTTAATCAGTCGTAGAGGGATTTTATTCGTCTGGAATTTGAAACAGCATTGTTCTGGTGTTTTTGCATCTGCAGGGGGAAAATCATTACTGAATCAGTCATGGCTTTGTAAACATGAGGTGATTTTATATCTGGTAAGAGATGCTGCCTGGTGTATATTTAAATGAAACCATGGTGCTGATGTTCTTTAATAAATGAAAGGAAAACAATCATCTTCATGGTTGTCAGTCAGTATTTTACTGTAACAGCACGACAAACACACAGTGGTTTATTAACTCTGGTTATTCTCAGCAGCCTGGTCGTCTTCAGCGTCATTATAAACCACAGGAGTGTTAATGAATAATGACTCCGGTATAGACGTTTTAACGTTCTACTACAAGTCAACTATCTTACTAGTGTCTACTTAGTGCAGATAATAATATGTACAAAGCGACATGTTATAAAGTTGAAAAGGTGAACTTTATCTTACTATTGGCCTCTGTGAAGGACTGAAGGCAGCCCAGAACCAGCAGAACCAGCAGGAGAGAACCGGAGGACATGACCGCTGATGGTGATGACGACGTGAACAGAACCGTATTAATGCAGATATCACTTCAGCACTGGTCTTATAAGCTGATAAGAGGACGTGGGGGGATGTGGTTTGAGTGAGGGGCAGTTCGTAGGTGACAACACGTTTCACTTTGACTCAGACAGATCTAAAGAGCACCTCTTCCACAGGAAACCTGACTGCGGTTTTCACCTAAAACGCGAAAGATCTGATCAGCGCTCAGCACCTCACGGCCAAACTCCCATCTGTGTTAAATTAAATACGTAGAAATAAGTGCAGCTGCTCTGGAGTTAAACAGTGAGGATTAACCAACACAATACAGAAGAGACTAACAATCATTATTATTATTATTCACCGTGCCTAATTATTATCAGCAGGGCCTGTAGTTGTTTACTCCCCTGACTGGGTTTCTAGTGTGAAGTGCTAATGCACAATATTCTGATCTATTTATTTATTTATTTATTTATTTATTTATTTATGAAGTTAGACTGAAAAGACAGCAGAATAAATGTATTTTTAAAATGTCATTTAAATGAGTGAAATGAAGCGATTTACATGAATAAGACAGCGAGTGCTGTGAGGGAAAAAAATGCACAACATTGTTTGTTTTGTGGTGAACAGAAACTTGTGTTGGGGGGGATGGGGGGATGGGGGGGTAGTGGTATTCGAGCTATTTTGCACATCACCACACAGCATGTTTGCACGAGTCTGTCTTTCACATGAACAGCTGACAATATGGAAAGTTCAGTAAGCCACCATCTTAACCATAATGGCTAACAAATTAGATCACGAGAGTTCACCTAAAATTTCAGAGGCCATGTTATAGACAATTCCATGTTTACAAACGGTCCAGATGAGTGATTAACATAATAACTCCAACTGCTGTTGTTTTCTTTGTCACAGTCATGCTTACTAACACTTTTGATCACTTTTGACTTTTCTTTAAACAATCTCTGTCATCACGCCACAAATCACACAGGAGAGCCAGCTCCATCAACCCCCTTCAGATGATTCAGAATGCAGCAGCACGCCTCGTCTTCAACCAGCCCAAAATAACACACCCCTCTTCATCCCCCTGCACTGGCTTCCTGTAGCCGCCCGCATCAAATTCAAGGCCTTGATGCTCATGTACAAGACCTTGTCTGGAACAGCGCCCCCTACCTCAACTCTCTCCTGAAGGTAGTGCCTACTCAGCGTGGCTCAATGTCCCTCTGCAGAACCTTCAAACTAACTGTTCCTCAGTGCTGGAATGAACTTCCAACCTCAATCCGGACCGCAGAATCTCTCACCATCTTCAAAAAACAGCTAAAGACCCACCTCTTCCGTGAGCACCTAACTAATCCCTAAAACACCAACCCAACATTATCTTATGGCTCTTACACCTCGACTCTGCGCACGTTGCTTCTCTGTAACTCAATTATAAATCTTAGTATAGTACAGTAGCACTACTTGTATTGTTCTGCACTTGATATATCACTTTGCTTGTATTTCCTTATTTGTAAGTCGCTTTGGATGAAAGAGTCTGCTAAATGAATAAATGTAAATGTAAATAAAGAATCTCTCCTTTTAAATATATAAATATTTACACAATAACGTATGACTCGATAAACTGATGCAGAAGATCTGCTACAGAAGCCACAGTTCCAGAAGGTTCACGTTTCGAGCTGCTAAACTACAAGGGTTTTGTCGTCTCCTTGTTTGAGTGAAATAACTGAAACACTTTGCTGGCTCTGCATCCGGACCACAGTCCTCCAGTCGACGAGTCCTGAACTGCTGCTCAGTGATTAAGGCCTTGAGCTACTGATCATGGAGTCCTGAGTTTAAATGCCTGTGCTGCCAAACTGCCCCTGCTGGGCCTTTAAGCAAAAACTATACATCTCTGGGTGCGTCTCAATCAGCTCCCTATTTCACTAGTTCAGGGCGCTGATCAGCGAGGCGGCCATTTTAAGTTCGGTCTCAATTGCAAAATCCTTCCAGTGCACTGGAACGTTCGATCCCTAAAAAAATCCCACAATGCACCGCAAAAACCAAGGAGCGTCGATGCTCACGATGTTCCCTTACTGTAAATGACACGACGTCATGTTTTCAGAAGCCTCTCAGCTCGAAATAAATGGCGTTGTTGTAGCTCTGAAATGATTCCTCACGTTAGCGTAGGCGTTTTTAACTTCATTTGACATTCTATATACGGTTTGTTTGAGTCTAACGATTTTTTTAACCGTTTAATCGATTGTTGTAGTCTAACGATATAAGTTTAATGTTGTTGTTTTAAATCCACTAGCTAGCCTACGATCCTGCTGGAAGTACTGTGATAGAAATCCGTGTGATTAATTTAACAAATTGATATGACATATAAAATGTGATGTACATGGTCATGTCACCGGAAATTCAGTTATCAGTGTCCCAGTGTGTCGTGAGACGGGGTCCTTACCCGTGCCCCAACTCCTGATATATATCAAGAACGAGTGGTTCAATGATTTTAGGATTTATATGGAAATATTCATGCAGCCAGGAGATGAACTGACTAGGTGTTGTAATCGAGCCATACAGGGTCAAGGTCAGAGCAAGGTCAAATGTTTGAAATCGTTTTTCTTCAATAGCTTCCTCCATGTTTGAAGTATATTTTAAGGTGTTTTTCCCCCCCTGGTGTACAGGTTAGTATTTAGTCATTAGTAGGACTGGATGTGATAGTGAAGGTGGAGGTGGAGGTGGTGGAGGTGGAGGTGGAGGTGGTGGAGGTGGAGGTGGTGGAGGTGGAGGTGGAGGTGGTGGAGGTGGAGGTGGTGGAGGTGGAGGTGGAGGTGGTGGAGGTGGAGGTGCAGGTCTCTTCTGCATCAGTGCAGTTGGCGTCGTGTTCCACTTGTTCACGGTGTACTCACTTCCCCAACAGGGTTTTTATCTGATGGTTCTTTCAGGCCCTGACGTCTACAGTAAACCAGCATGTGGATGTTTTTTTTATTGATAAAGCACTTTTGATACGTTGCTCTGGATGAGGCATCTGCTAAAAGCTGTAAATGTAAATGTACGAACCGTAGCACTCAAGTGCTCGTACTGTTGCATCCTGTCTCATGTGTAAGTCGCTTTGGAGAATAAAAGCATCGATTAATGTAAATGTTGTTGTTGTTTTTTTTCAAATTCAGCAAATGTAGACATATAACCTGCTAACAATTAGAGGTTATTATATGTTGTATAACATTTTCGGAAGAAATGGATTTACGTACATTTTGTTTCAACAGTGTTTCTTTTGCGTTTTCGGTCGGGGTGTGTGTGTGGGGAAGTGATATTAAAAGGGAAGTGTGTGGTAAAGGGGCTGTGTTGAATAAACCCATGACCTAATTCACTTCCTGTCCACCCCTCCTCCTCTCTTCCCTTACTCTGTATTTCCATTTCCATAAAGCTCTTACGCTCCACTCTTTAACACATTGACCACTACGTGTGTGTGTGTGTCTGTGTGTATCTGTGTGTGTGCGTGTGTTTACGTGCATGTGTGTGTGTGTGTGTGTGTGCGTGCTCTCCATACATCCTGAACAGCAGCGCCCTCAAGTGGTGGTCTCATGCAGTAAAAATGACCATGACCTCTGACCTCTGTGTTCTCCTTGAACTGAAGAACTAAGAACTTGAGGAAGTTCTCAAAATGGGGATACATTTCAAATGAGTCCCTGTGCCTGAGCTGTTACTATAGAAACGATAACGTACTAGAGTGAGCGCATTAATATAAATAAATCTGCAGCTGCACTTCTGTCAGAGCCGCTGTTACAGGAAATTAATCAACACTTTCTGACCAATCAGAATCCAGAACTCAGCGGGTTTAAATGTTACTAGTTGTTCAAGCTCTAAGACGTCTCCAACATTCAGAAAAACCATTCCTGCAACATTCTAAGAACATCTGCTGTAATAAAGCTCTCTGACTGAATGTTCCCAGCTATATAAACAATAACATTACAGATGTTTGTCAGTACTGTAGGATGCAGCAATGATGCATGATAAATAGTATAAAGACCGTACTCAGAACATTCAGAAAACTCGAGGGAGGGAACATTGTTGGAACATAAATGGTTCTAGATCTGTTCTGCTAATCGAACGTTGTTAGAAAAAATAATAATAATAATAATGAGAGCAGCTAACGTAGCTCTCTTGATACCATTAAGACTTTATTCAGTTTAATTTAAATTTAAGTTTCGAACCATTCATTGAATATATATTTAACAGTCTGTCATGTCTTAAGGAAGGAGTTAGAACAAATTAGCTGTAACTCAAATTTGAAAGTAAATAATGGGTGGATGGTGGGTGTAGAACATAACAGACACGACAGTAGTCATACCACAGATGTGTCGTGACGTTATTATCTAACATTATTACCAGATACACAGATCAGCCATAACATTAAAACCACCTGCATAATATTGTGTAGGTCCTCCTCTCCTTGTGGCCGAAAAACAGCTCTGACCTGTCGAGGCCTGGACTCCACAAGACCTCTGAAGGTGTGCTGTGGTTTCTGGCACCAAGACGTTAGAAGCAGATCCTTTAAGTCCTGTAAGTTGCGAGGTGGGGCCTCTGTGGATCGGACTTGTTTGTCCAGAACATCCCACAGACGCTCAATCGGATTGAGCTCTCGGGAATTTGGAGGCCGACTGAACACTTTGAACGCTTTGTCATGTTCCCGAAACCGTTCCTGAAGAGTTTTTGCAGTGTTTAAGTAGGTGGTACGTGTCAAAGTAACATCCACATGAATGCCAGAACCCAAGGTTTCCCAGCAGAACATTACCCAGAGCATCACATTCACATTTACATTTATTCATTTAGCAGACGCTTTTATCCAAAGAGACTTACAAATGAGGAAATACAAGCAAAGCGATACATCAAGCAGAGAACAACACAAGCATCACAACAACTCGCATTCTTCCCATAGTGCACCCTGGTGCCATCTCTTCCCCAGATAAGTGACACACACGCACCCGGCCTCCACGTGATGTAAAAGAAAATATGATTCATCAGACCAGACCACCTTCTTCCATCGCTCCATGGTCCAGTTCTGATGTCCATTGTAGGAGATTTTGGAGGTATACAGGGGGTAAGCATGGACACTCTGACCGCTCTGCAGCTACGCAGCTCCATACGCAATAAGCTGTGATGCTCTGTGTGTTCTGACTCCTTTCTATCAGATCCAGCATGAACTTTTTCAGCAGTTTGTGCTGCAGTAGCTCTTCAGTGGGATCGGACCAGACGGGATAGCCTTCAAAAAAGTTGACAGTGAAAACAAAGTGTTTATCGGTGTTTGTACAGAAAAGTGTACATCAAGTTCTGAAGAAGTTCCTCATCCGTTCAGAGCCAAAAGCAGCATCACTACGAATACAACATAGTCTAATCATAGCCAGTCACTTATCTGACGCTTTGTAAACAAGGAATTTTATGTAACTGAACCTTTACAAACTTTAGCTGGATCCCAGGCTGTTACTTAACCTTCAGGATCCACACCGTCTCCCTGTTCATGTAAAAAACAGACGCATTTAAATGCACCTGTGCGTTATATCTGTGCTACATAGCATGCTAATGTCTTTTGCATCACCGCTTCACCCCCCTCCCCCCATAAACAATACTTTCTGTACTGCTGTCATTGTTTTTCTCACACAATGTCCTGCAGTCTTTCTCTCTCACACCTTCAGTCTTATTCGTGAAAATAGTTTTCAGTTTCAGTTTTCACTTAAGCACGGGGAGAACATGCGAGTGCCGTGCACACGGGGTAGAGGCGGGATTCGAAACCCCCAACCCTGGAAGTGACAGGCAAACTTGCTAATCGCTAAGCCATTGTACCCCCCTCACCAGTCATGTTACAAACCAGTGAACATGATATTTTACTTATTTCATTTATATAATTATTGGGAACTTTTCTAATTGTTCCTGTCAAAAATGTAACCAATTTCCATAAAAAACAAAAACAAAGCAATAACATGTAATTAAAAGTCCTTTAATGTATATAAGATAAAACGACTTCATGACCACAAGCCATAGATTAACTGAGATAAATAATGCTAGACTGCTTCAGTCAAGAGTTTATGATTAAATATGATTCATAAAAATTATTTTTTTAAAAGATTTATTCCTCCTGTCCAAATACATCAAACGAAATGTAAAAAAGTACATTTTGTTAAAAAAAAATTTACTTGTTATTAACAGAGAGAGGATTTAACGGCTCGGTTGAGGTTGGGTCGGGTTTGCAAAAAAGCGCAGGTCAATTTTCTTCATGTGATTCTTCACCCACAGAAGTCCAGGGTCTGCACACACACGACCACCATTGTTTAGGGTAAACCTGTAGAGGAGAGGATATATATATATATATATATATATATATATATATATATATATATATATATATGTGTGTGTGTGTGTGTGTGTGTGTGTGTGTGTGTGTGTGTGTGTCAGTGTAAAACTATAATCCAAACAGAAAATCTAACACACTCACACGTCCCAATCCTCTAACATTATTTAAACTTTTATTATAATACATTTTTAATAATATCAAGATTAAAATTATATTCTATAAATTTATATAATATGTATAATCATACAATAATGATTGATATGTGGAAACATATTCTTATTATTTATTAAAATGAAACAAGGGGTTGAAAACTTACACGATTCCAGCTTTTGTACAGTCAGTCCGAGTTTCTTTATACTCCTTAATCACTCGTAGAGGGATTTTATTCGTCTGGAAGTTGAAACAGTATTGTTCTGGTCCGTTTGCCTCTGCAGGGGAAAATCATTACTGAACCAGTCATGGCTTTGTAAACATGAGGTGATTTTATATCTGTTAGAGATGCTGCCTGGTGTATATTTAAATGAAACCATGGTGCTGATGTTCTTTAATAAATAAAAGGAAAACAATCATTTTCATAGTTGTCAGTCAGTATTTTACTGTAACAGCACGAAAAACATATGTGTAATGGCACCAGTCCAGATGTTTTAACTTTCTACTACAAGTCATCTTACTATCTTACTAGTGTCTACTCAGTGCTTCAGTGAATGCATGTGAACTGATTTAAATCAGTGATCACAAGTACAGATAATTATATGTACAAAGCGACATGTTATAAATGTTACGACACGGCGAAATCGGCGCGGCAGTTCACAAAGTGTAGCGCCGCCCAGGGACGTGGCGGAGGAGGACTAAACTTCCCAGTCATACCCGCGCTCGAGTTCGCCGGACTTCTGATTATGAACACCTGTACACACCTAAGGTTATATAAGGGCCTCCCTAGCATGAGCCGCTTGCGAAGTAAACGCTCAGCAGCCTCGTCTCTGTTTGATTACCAAGCCGGTTTCATTATAAGTGTTTTCCCTGGTGCTCGATTTCACGCTCGTCCCTCACTACGCTTTTGCCTACGTCCCTGATATACAGCTTACCTGCTCGGTCCCGAGTCGATTCTCGTCCTGTGTTCAGTCACACGTCATCTCTCCGCTCGCCTGCGCTTGTCTCCGTCAGCGCCTCGTAACAGATTACTTCGCTGTACTATGGAGGCAGCGGGCGCCTCGGATTGGAAACGTCTCATCCTGGAACAAAACCGCGCACTAGCGGTGTCCCGGGATGAGATATCCGCGTTGCGTGCCGAAGTCTCGCGACTGAGCGTTTCCGCATCCACCACCGCGACGCCCCCTTCCCTCGCGTCACCACCGCCGACCGCCCCAGCGCATATTCAGCCAACACCAGCGGTGCACAACCCGCCTCTGCCCACACCAGAGAGATACGCTGGAGAGCCGGAGCGATGCAAGGGCTTCATGTTACAATGTGCGCTGTTCTTCGAGAGTCACCCAGAGATGCCTGAGGTCCGTAAGTTGACCCATTTTATGGAATTACTCTCTGGAACAGCCTTGGCGTGGGCCACGGCTGAGTGGGAGCGAGGAGGGGGTGTCAGACTCTCATTAGATGACTTCCTTGCCCGGTTCCAGCGCGCCTTTGATCATTCTCCTGATGGCTGGGAGACTGGTGATGAGCTCATGCAACTCAAACAGGGCTCTCGTACTGCAAGAGAGTATGCGCTAGAGTTTCGCACTATCGCTGCCCGAAGTGGCTGGAACGAACCAGCCCTTAAGACCGCGTTCCGCTGTGGCCTCGATCCGGAGTTACTGCACGAGTTGGCCTGTCGGGGTGAACAGCTAACTTTTGATGACCTCGTGGATCTGACCATAAGGCTGGACCGTCTGCGCCGTACCAACCATTCCATGTCACATGGTTTACTGCCAGCTGAGCCAGGCGCAGCAAGCGAACCCATGCAGCTCGGAAGGGCACGGTCCCGCGAGGAGGAGAGGGAGAGAAGACGCAATGAGTTCCGGTGCTTCTACTGCGGTGAGGACACCCACGCCATCCGCCAATGCCCGCACCGGAGGCGCTGAGGGAATGGGGGGCGCACTGACAACCCACCTTGTCATGCCCGGGTGAGTCCTAACCAGTCTTGTAGGTCTCACGTATTTTCTGTACCTGTCGTGATAGAACATTCAGGCCGTTCTTTTGTTCTTTCAGCACTCATCGAGTCCAGAGCGGCGAAGAACTTCATAGATGAGAGGACGGCGCAGGAGCTCGGCCTTCCCACACGTCCCCTCCTCCGTCCTCGTGAGCTCCAGTCCATTGATGGGTCGCCTATAGGGGGAGGCGTAATATCTCACAGCACACACCCTGTCTGCCTTCAAGTTAGCGCCCTTCACTACGAAACTCTGGTCCTTTACCTCACGGTCTCCACCAGACACCAGACACCCCGTTATATTCGGACTCCCCTGGCTGGAACTGCACAACCCCCAAATCTCCTGGACTGACAAGCAACTCACCCAATGGTCCCCGTATTGCTTGCAGAATTGTTTGAGGGGCCCCACGGTCCCTCTGGCCACCACGACTGTGGAGAGTCCCCTGTCGCCTGCCTCAGTTAAAATTTCCCCCGAGTACCACGACCTCCTTGAGGTGTTCAGCAAGGAGAAGGCCAGTTGTCTCCCCCCTCACAGGTCCTACGACTGTGCCATTGACCTCCTCCCCGGGGCCAGCCTACCTCAGGGCCGTGTTTACCCGCTCTCCCAAGCGGAGCAGCTGGCCATGGAGGAGTACATTCTGGAGGCTCTCCGGCAGGGGTACATCCAACCTTCCACATCCCCTGCGTCTGCCGGGTTCGTCTTTGTGGAGAAGAAAGGAGGGGGCCTCCGACCATGCATTGATTATCGGGCCCTCAACCAAGTGACCGTTAAGTACCGATATCCGCTGCCTCTCGTCCCCTCAGCCTTGGAGCAGTTACGGTCCGCCACCCTCTTCACTAAGCTGGACCTCCGCAGCGCTTATAACTTAATTCGTATTAGGGAGGGGGACGAGTGGAAAACGGCCTTCAGCACCACGTCCGGACATTATGAGTACCTGGTCATGCTGTATGGGCTCGCTAACGCCCCCTCCGTGTTCCAGAACTTGATCAACGACGCTCTGAGGGACATGATAGGAAAGTACGTCATCGCCTACATTGACGACATCCTGATCTATTCGACCTCCCTGAAGGAACATGTCCAGCATGTCCGGCACGTGCTGCAACGCCTCCTGCAGTACCAGCTGTACGTAAAGGCAGAGAAGTGCGAATTCCCCCAGCACACAATCGCTTTCCTGGGGTATATCATTAGCCCAAGGGGAGTTGCCATGGACCAGCGTAAGATTCGGGCGGTCGTGGAGTGGCGTACTCCGCGAACCATCAGGGAGTTGCAGCGTTTCCTTGGCTTTGCAAATTTTTACCGAAGATTCATTAGAGACTTCAGTAAAGTAGCGCAACCCCTGACGTCGCTTCTGAGAGGTAAGCCCAGGCGACTGCTGTGGACCCCAGCTTCCCAGGAGGCCCTGGAGAGACTTAAGCGGGCCTTCACCACAGCTCCCATTCTCAGACACCCGGATCCCTCCAGGCCGTTTGTCGTGGAGGTCGACGCGTCGGAGGTGGGAGTGGGAGCAATTCTATCGCAAAGGTTTGGCGAGAGTCCCAAGTTACACCCCGTGGCCTTTTTTTCCCGGAAGTTGTCGCCAGCAGAGTGCAACTATGATGTGGGGAACCGTGAACTTCTGGCCATCAAGCTGGCCCTTGAAGAGTGGAGACACTGGTTGGAGGGGGCAGTACACCCATTTGTAATCTTCACGGACCATAAAAATTTGGAATATCTACGAACCGCCAAACGGCTCACTCCTCGCCAAGCCCGCTGGTCCTTATTCTTCTCCAGGTTCCAGTTCACCCTGTCTTACCGACCTGGGTCAAAGAATACGAAGGCCGACGCCCTGTCCCGCATTTATGCCCCAGAGCGGCCAGCGGAGCAAGAGAGCTACATTGTGCCTCCCTGCTGCATAGTGGGTGCCTTGGAGTGGCCCCTAGCACAGAACTTAGCCCGTATTCCCAGCGCAAGAATCCCAGCAGCCTGTCCTCCTGACAAGCAGTTCGTGCCCAAGCGGTACCGTCTTGAACTCGTCACCTGGGCCCACACGACTTTGGCCACGGGCCACCCGGGGGCCCGCCGCACTTACCAACTGCTGGCCGAGAAGTACTGGTGGCCCAACATGCCCAGAGAGGTTCAGCGCATCGTATCCTCGTGTTCCTCTTGCGCTCAGTCCAAAGGCCCACGTGCGCTCCCGGCTGGGAAGTTGGTGCCCTTACCCATACCTGAACGTCCATGGTCCCATCTGGCCCTCGATTTCATAACCGACCTGCCAAAGTCGCAGGGGAACTCCGCGATACTGGTGGTCATAGATCGGTTCTCGAAGTCCCTTCGCTTAATTCCATTACTAGCCATCCCATCTGCCTTCACCACAGCGGAACTCCTGTTTCAACACGTCTTTCGCTACTTTGGCATCCCCGAGGAGATTGTGACTGATAGGGGGCCACAGTTCACATCGTGGGTTTGGGCCAGCTTTATGAGGAAGATGGGGGTCGCCATTATTCTCACGTCCGGTTACCACCCCCAGGCCAACGGACAGGCAGAACGGGCCAACCAGGAAGTCATACGGTTCCTTCGGACTTACTGCTCTACCAACCCAGGGATCTGGAGTCAGTACCTTCCATGGGCGGAATACGCCCAGAACTCGCTACGGCATTCCGCCACCCAGCTCACCCCATTCCAGTGTGTCTTGGGTTACCAACCGCCATTATTCCCCTGGAACGCGTCCCACACGGACTCGCCAGCAGTGTATGAGTGGTTCCGCCGAAGTGAACAGGTCTGGGAACGTGCCCATCAACAGCTGGTGCAGGCATCCCACATCGCTAAATGAAAGGCCGACCGGCGCCGGAGGGCTCACCCTAATTATCGACCCGGGGACCGGGTGTGGCTCTCCACAAGAGATCTGAGACCCCTCACGGGCACAAAACTTCAACCGAAGTATATCGGGCCCTTCCGAATACTGAGGCAAATTAATGAAGTCACGTATCGTCTGGACCTTCCGAGACACAGTCGCATCGCCCCGTCTTTCCACGTCTCACTTCTCAAACCGGTGATCTCAGGCCCCCTGGCCACAGCGGTGCCGGAGGATTCCCCACCGAAACCGTTGGAGATAGAAGGCCGCCCAGCCTACCGTGTCCGCAACATTCTAGACTCCAGACGGAGGAGAGGGGGCCTTCAGTATCTGGTAGACTGGGAGGTGTATGGACCAGAGGAACAGTGCTGGGTCCCAGCCTGAGACATTCTGGACGCAGACCTGCGTAAGGACTTCCACACGGCTCATCCAGACAAACCGGCCCCCCGGAAGGATGGGAGGCCTCGGAGAACTTCGGCTCCCGGAGTGAGCCCTTTGGGGGGGGCTCTGTTACGACACGGCGAAATCGGCGCAGCAGCTCACAAAGTGTATTGCTGCCCAGGGACGTGGCGGAGGAGGACTACACTTCCCAGTCATACCCGCGCTCGAGTTCGCCGGACTTCTGATTACAAACACCTGTACACACAAGGCTATATAAGGGCCTCCCTTGCATGAGCCGCTTGCGAAATAAATGCTCAGCAGCCTCGTCTCTGTTTGATTACCAAGCCGGTTTCATTATAAGTGTTTTCCCTGGTGTTTGATTTCACGCTCGTCCCTCACTACGCTTTTGCCTACGTCCCTGATATACAGCTTACCTGCTCGGTCCCGAGTCGCTTCTCGTGCTGTGTTCAGTCACACGCCATCTCTCCGCTCGCCTGCGCTTGTCTCCGTCAGCGCCTCGTAACAATAAAGTTGAAAAGGTGAACTTTATCTTACCCTGGGCCTCTGTGAAGGACTGAAGGCAGCCCAGAACCAGCAGGAGAGAACCGGAGGACATGACCGCTGATGGTGATGCGGAAATAACGGCATTAATGCAGATATCACTTCAGTAAAATATTATACACTGATAAGAGGAAAGATCTGAGCAGCATTTCCACACTGGTGTTTAGTAAAGTCCAGGGGGTTCACTATTGTGAAGTAAAATGGGCGTTTCTGGAGGCGTGGTGAACACGCCCCCTTTCAAAACTATTACAGGTCACCGAACATGCGCAGGATACTGTTTTTTTATTTGGTTTCCGGGCAGGGGGGGTTAGCGGGTTTTCCCAGGAAAAACAGTCATATCGGTAACTATTTTTTCGTTTAAAAAAATAATAAATCCTGTAAATGCTGTTTAACTAGTGGTTATTAGACTGAGGCTTCGTGGAGCACTGAAACTCCACGAAGTTGAAGAAAATGTGCCGTATTGTGTCGAGGCTTCTCAAACAGTGACACCTAGTGGTCACTTGCAGGTGTTGATCTGAAACAACCTTGACAACGGGTCAGATAAGCGTTGAAGAATTATAATATACAGTATCTCACAAAAGTGAGTACACCCCTCACATTTTTGTAAATATTTGATTATATCTTTTCATGTGACAACACTGAAGAAATGACACTTAAAATGATGATGTACCGCTATATATTTTTGTTGTCATTGAAAGATTATCCTAGCAGAGGCCGGTAACATTTACAAATAAATATCAGTTTACCCCATGATTACTTTCTTTACTGACACAGACGAAGATGAAAAGACTGCATCAATTAAAGCTCAGCTTTGGGAAGGGAAGCAACAGGGACAGGATGAGACTGAGGGAAAAAGAAAAAGAGAAGAAGATGGAGATGAGAGAGGAAGAGAGGGTTCTACACACTGTGCCCAGAATATGATTAGCATTACGTTACTGTGATGTTTAACACAAACAAAAACTTTTGGATGTACATGAACAATTTTTTAAAAATGTATTATTGTATATATTTATTATCTTTGTGTATATATATTTACTGAATGTATATTGTTCTGTTTTTGTTCTTACAATTGTATACAACTCCCATCGGGCATCCATAGTTCACTTTTACAATTCTGTACAAACTACGCGTGCAGTTTTCTCTCTAGATAAATGCCTGTGTAACCTGTCCTGGTGTGATAACGTTCTTTTAGACTTCTGCGGTTACAGATTAGTCACAATTATTTCCTTCACTGCAGTTTGCAGCATTCATACTCAGCACTTCATGTACATTACTACACAATGGTACAGAATTTTAACTAAACTGATGTGTTCTTATACAGATGTGTTCAGAGTCACAAGGTGAGCATTGTGTTACTGCTTATGCATGTATCTGTGTAGCTGGAAAAGGGCTGTGCAACCATCTAACAGCTCTGCTGTATCAGACGCCTACGATGTGCAGCTTCGTCTAAAATCTGTAGCATCAACAGTGGCCTGCACAAGTGAACCAGAGAGATCTCATCGTCCAAGGACACAGGTAAATATAATGCGTGTCGGGGTGGAAAATATGTGTGTAATGTAAATTTCCCCAGTCCACCAGTACGTGGTAGTCAGTTTAGTCCATCCATCCATCTTCTACTGCTTACTCCTTTTCAGGGTCACGGGGAGTCTGTTTAGTACTAGTCTTAATTTTGTTCCTACTCACCATCAATCCCTTCATCTGGAGTCTATAAAGGTGTCCCACAACTTATCTTGTCAGATTGAACAGGGTACTAGACTACAGTCAAAATGTGCTGAGTGGGAACAAGTACGTCATCCAAGGGTCACTGCAAGTAGGTTCCGGGAGGTGCTTTGGGAATCAGCTAGCCAGTCATTAGCAGCACGAATTGTAAAGGGCACAAAACAGACAAGTGCTATGAAACGTGGACTTGAACTTGAGCCAGATATTTTGAAAAAATATTCTGAAACAGCCAATGTTAGTCTTCTACCTTGTGGTTTTGTTGTTCACACAGATGCACCACATCTGGGAGTCAGTCCAGATGAGAGAGTATACGATCCATCTGAAATCTTCCCATTTGGGCTGGTGGAAGTAAAAAAGCACGTCTGCTGGCAGTATAGCTCAGGCTTCATTTATTTAAATGCATAAGGGTCAAGCCAAACTCAAAGAAACTCAGAAAGACTACTGGCAGGTTCAAGGCCAGCGTGCAGTGACTGCTCTGCAGTGGTGTGACTTTGTGACCGACACAAAATCAGACATTACTGTACAGAGGATCTGGCGAAATGATGTCTTTATAGCATCCACGAAAGAGAAGCTATACATCTACTACTATGATGTTTACACAGAAATGTAGCTTTCTATGCTAGGAACACCTGACATTTGTTATGATACCTGAGGTGGAAGCAAGTGCAGGCGAAACAGAGGCAGGAAGGCAGGGGTCAGGCTGAAGGCGTAGTCGTAATGCAGGCAGTAGTCAGACGATCAGGCGAACAGACAATACTAGTCTTGGGCAGGGTATTGTAGTCGAAACATGAGGCGGGAAATCCGTAAACCAGGAAAGTCAAAGACAACAGCTTAGTGGACTACAGCGACGGGACTGCAGAGTGATTACTTCGCCAGGAACCAATGTTCTAGGCATGCTCTATATACTGTGTGGTTGTAATTGTGTGCAGGTGTCCGTGATCAGAACTCCGGAGAATGTGAACGCTTGCGTGCATGGGAAGTGTAGTCCTCGTCGGCCATGTTTGTAGTTTGCACTGCACTCTGAGAACTGTAGTCCCGAGTTCACAGCGACATGACAGAGCCCCCCCCCCAGAAGGGCTCACTACGGGAGCCGGATCCCTTCGGGTCTACCTCTCCTCTGCAGTCCTGGCCTTGCTGGGTAAGTGGCATGGAAGTCCCTACACAGGCCTGAGTCCAGGATGTCCTGGGACGGGATTCAGCACTGCTCTTCGGGGCCATATCCCTCCCAATCCACCAGGTTCTCTAGTTTACCTTTCCGGCGCCTGGAGTTCAGGATGGTCCTGACGTGGTAGGCTGGTTGGCCGTCCACTTCTAAGGGCTCCAGTAGCGAGTCCCCGGGCACCGCCGTGGCTAATGAACCGGGGATAACCAGTTTAAGGAGGGAGACATGGAATGTCGAGGTGAGTGATATACTCTCAGCTCTCAGATTTGTAGTAATGCTTCATGATTTTTAAATGTAGTACTTGTAGATGTGGCTAAATGAAAACAGTCTTGTGGACTGTAATTAAATCAAACGATTCAGAAAAAGACAACAGATATACTGATTAGCCTGATATACTGATATACTCATTAGCCTGATATACTGATATACTGGTATACCGGTATACTGGTATACTGATATACTGATTAGTCTGATATACTGATATAATGGTATACTGATATACTGATTAGCCTGATATACTGATATATTGATATACTGATTAGTCTGATATACTGACATACTGATATACTGATATACTGATTAGTCTGATATACTGATATACTGGTATACTGGTACAATGATATACTGATATACTGATTAGCCTGATATACTGATATATTGATATACTGATTAGTCTGATATACTGATATACTGATATGTTCAGTATATATTAATGATGGTATCAAGGATGCGACTAACATTAAGTGCTTGAATGCAATCAATGAGCAATTTTATTATTTTTTTAAACTATATAATTTATGCATTAAAATACATTTAATACATTTTACTGTCTGTAGAATAAATCAGTTAAATAACACGTCATTATTTATTTTTATATAATATAAATATTTTATTATTATATTTATATAATCATCAGTTTATGTTTAAATATAAGTTATAATGAGTCTTTATGAGCCTTTCTTTGTCATATATATTCACTTATCAAAGCATGTTAGGAAGTTGGGGTCAGAGCGCAGGGTCAGCCATGATACAGCGCCCCCTGGAGCAGAGAGGGTTAAGGGCCCAATCAGAAACCCAGAGCCTTAACCATCAAGCCACCACTGCCCCTATTTATTTATTTATTTATTTATTTATTTATTTATTTATTTATTATATTGATAATGAGTCAGCTTTATTACAGGAATAATCTTTATTCCTCCCGTCTGATTACAGAAAAAGTGAATTTCGTAAAAGAAATATGAAAGACTTATTAATGGAGAGAGTTTTGAAACACTTGTTTGAGTTTGGATCAGGTAAAAAAGCGCCGGTCAATTATTTCCGTGATGTTCTTCACCCACTCGACGCCGGGGTCTGCACACAAACGACGGCCGAGATTTAGGGTAAAGCTGTAGAGGAGAGAGAAGATTTACATCAGTGTTAAACTGCAATAAAATCAGAAGCTCCAAGATCATTTATATTCTATTACACATAACATTAAAGCAGCAAATTCATTCAAATATTTACACACAATAATAAACGAGGGGGTGAACGCTTACATGACTCCAGGTTTTGTACACTGATGCTCTGTTTCTTCATACGCTGTAATGAATGTTACAGGGATTGGATGTGTCTGGTAATTGAAACAGCACTTACTTGGTCCATGTCCATCTGCGTGAAAACATTTATACATTCAGTTCTGTGATTAAATGTTCAATAATAAGATATTAGACACTTTTATATCTAGTATGAGAAGCAGACTATTGCAGCTATTAAATTGTATTACGTCACAGGTGAATTCTGGACTGTGATTGGGTAGAAGATGTTAGAAACTCTGACTGTAGCGCAGGTTTATATCAGTGCGCTCTCAGTTTAACACGTTATCGTTTCTATAGTAACGGCTCACTCACGGGGACGTGCACTGCGGGGACGTGTACTTTGCGTAAAGAGACATTTGTTTAACTTTTATGGAAGGAGTCTCCAGTGTCAGGTTTTTTAACATGATAAAGAGAGGCTGGTGAGGGAGATATAACGTGATATAACGTAAGTAAGAACAGGAGCTAACTTGTTTCACCAACATTAAATGTAACTATAAATGGAAAAAAATTGTGAAAGGTCATTCTTTAACTGTTAAAGATTGTAACCGTTGACAACATGTTGTGGTATAAGAGGAATAAAAGACTTGGGGCCGTGCTGTTACAGGAAAATAATCAAGTTCAGGGTGTTAGCAGTAACTCCGCTTCATCACACCACCACATCGCTCAGTATTTTACTGTAACAGTAAAAACTGTAACTGTAAACACAGTTTATTAACGCTGGTTATTTTCAGAAACCTGCTCATCTTTTTAGGGAATTCAGCATCATTATAAATCAGAGTTTAGTGATACTTTTACTACTACTACTACTAATAATAATAATAATAATAATAATAATAATAATAATAATAATAATTCTAGGGACAAAAAGGTTCAATATTAAAAAGTTTTAAAAATATATTTTAAATAATATTTAAAACTTTATCTTACTGTGGGCTGTTGTGAAGGACTGAAGGCAGGTGAGACCCAGCAGAACCAGCAGAACCAGCAGGAGAGAACGAGAGACCATGGTGATAATGATGATGATGATGAGGAGGAGGAGGAGGACGATGGTCACGATGTGAACAGAATGGTATTAATGCAGACTCATTCTTCAGTTTATATAGGCTGGTAAGAGGAGGGGGGGCGTGTGTGTGTGGTCTGGTTGTTTGTAGGTGACAAAAAAATGTTTCATTTTGACTAAGAAACAAAAAAAGCCATTTCTGTCACAGGAAACCCGTTTGCGGTTTTCGCCTACAGTGAGGAAGAACTGAGCGTTTAACACTTCGTAATCAAACTCATCAACACACTACTGTACTAAACTCATACAATAAAGATCCAAACTCTACAGTTTTACTCACACTGCCATTTGATCTCTTCATGCCATTATAACTGCACATGTGAGTTCAAGCACGCGTCAGTACATCTGACATCAAGTGAATAAAATGACATCTCATACTGTATGAAGAAACACGATTCAGGTGAAAAATGAAGCCACATGCACATACAGTGTCACTGTCAAGTTCATGTAGTTCAAGTAGTGATCACTGTGTTAAAAACTGGACTGTAAGAGCTTTAAAAGAACGGAAAAGAAAGAGAAGGGTGGGGGAGGGGTGGACAGGAACCACATTCGGTCATGGTTTTATATGACAGAGCTGCTTTACCACACACTTACCTTGTACTATTACACTGTGGAACAGAATGAGTTTAGCAAAATGATGACAAGAGAGAAAAATGATTCATTCTATTCAATTAATCGGAAATTATCAGTTCGTCAGACAGCATCATCACTAATTTGTGCTGATTTAATTTCTCGTTGGGTTTTAAAACAAATTTGTCTTCTTTTTTTGGTCCCAGCACGTCAGAGGACATTAGCAATATTAGCATTAGCTTAAAATAAAAAAAGACATGGTGGTTTGGTCAGAAAGATGAATGGATGGATGGATGGATGGATTTACAGAATTACAGAGGGTCACAAAAAGATAGATAGAGGTGGATAAAGAGATTTTGAACAAAAGAGAACTTGGTAAGGAATAGAGAAATAGAATTAGAAAGTATAGGATGTGCATGGATGGATGGATGGATGGATCGGTGGATGGGTGGGTGGGTGGATGGATGGATAGATGGATGGATGATGAATGCGTGAATGGGTGGGTGGATGGATGGATAGGTGGATGGATGGGTGGATGGATGGATGGGTGGATGGATGATGATGGTGGATGGATGGATGGATGAATGGGTGGATGGATTATGAATGCGTGGATGGATGGATGGATGGATGGATGATGAATGCGTGGATGGATGGATGGATGGATGGGTGGGTGGATGGATGGATGGGTGAATGGATGGATGGATGGGTGGGTGGATGAATGGGTGGATGGGTGGGTGGATGAATGGGTGGATGGATGAATGGGTGGGTGGATGAATGGGTGGATGGGTGGGTGGATGGATGGATAAGGATCACACAGGATGGACTAATGGAGTGGTGGTGGGGTGGATGAAGGACAGAATAAGTTAATGATTTCAAATATCAACACACACACACACACACACACACACACACACACACACACACACACACACACACACAGAGAAGAAATAGAAAAGTCTCTGGATAGATGGATGGATCTGATCTTTTTTTATTTGTTTTGCATTTTTATTGAATGCAGTATTTCCATTATCACAGTTTCTAAAAATATGTCAATATGTTTTTGTTTTTTCTTTTTTTTACATAAAAATACACATAAAAGCATGCGCTCATCCAAAAGCAAACCATACCCAAATGTAAATATACAGTATGTAATGTGTAGATGAAGAGGTAGGAGTCCTCCTCCTTTCACTGATGTGACTCTGTGCTGTGACTCTGTGCTGTGACTCTGTGCTGTGACTCTGTGCTGTGTCTCTACACCGACTTCGTGCTGAGGGACATGATGTTCATCTACAGAGCTAAAGATAGAGAACCGTCTGCTTTCCAGCTCACAGCACTGAACCTCATGAGTCATAAATACTACAGATGACTGATGGGGGGGGTGGATACGGGACAGTTCTCAGCTATGTGAGGTTAGTTTGTAAGATACAGTCAGTGACATGCAAGTGGTGAGTAGGTAGATTCAGAACCGAAACACACACACACACACAAACACACACACACACACACACATACACCAAGCCTTCCTAATTATAAAAAAAAACAAAAAAACATGAATTTTCTTTATAAGGGTAGGAATTATAAAGTAAGTGACATTTAAAAGATGAGCAGAGAGTTTCAGAACTACACCACACAACTGTGGTACTCTGCAGTATACCTGTAGTATAGTGTAGTACCTGTAGTATAGTGTAGTACCTGTAGTATAGTGTAGTACCTGTAGTATAGTGTAGTACCTGTAGTGCAGTGTAGTATCTGTTGTATAGTGTAGTACCTGTAGTTTAGTGTAGTACCTGTAGTGCAGTGTTGTACCTGTAGTATAGTGTAGTACCTGTAGTATAGTGTACAACCTGTAGTGCAGTGTAGTACCTGTAGTATAGTGTAGTACCTGTAGTATAGTGTAGTACCTGTAGTGCAGTGTTGTACCTGTAGTATAGTGTAGTACCTGTAGTATAGTGTACAACCTGTAGTGCAGTGTAGTACCTGTAGTATAGTGTAGTACCTGTAGTATAGTGTAATACCTGTAGTGTAGCATATGTAGTATAGTGTAATACCTGTAGTATAGTGTAATACCTGTAGTATAGTGTAGTACCTGTAGTATAGTGTAATACCTGTAGTGCAGTGTAGTACCTGTAGTATAGTGTAATACCTGTAGTGCAGTGTAGTACCTGTAGTATAGTGTAGTATCTGTAGTATAGTGTAATACGTGTAGTATAGTGTAGTACCTGTAGTGCAGTGTAGTACCTGTAGTATAGTGTAATACCTGTAGTATAGTGTAGTACCTGTAGTATAGTGTAATACCTGTAGTATAGTGTAATACCTGTAGTATAGTGTAGTACCTGTAGTATAGTGTAGTACCTGTAGTATAGTGTAGTACCTGTAGTGCAGTGTAGTACCTGTAGTATAGTGTAGTACCTGTAGTGCACTGTAGTACCTGTAGTATAGTGTAGTACCTGTAGTATAATGTACAACCTGTAGTGTAGTGTAGTACCTGTAGTATAGTGTAGTATATGTAGTATAGTGTAATACCTGTAGTATAGTGTAATACCTGTAGTATAGTGTAGTACCTGTAGTATAGTGTAATACCTGTAGTGCAGTGTAGTACCTGTAGTATAGTGTAATACCTGTAGTGCAGTGTAGTACCTGTAGTATAGTGTAGTACCTGTAGTATAGTGTAATACCTGTAGTATAGTGTAATACCTGTAGTGCAGTGTAGTATCTGTAGTATAGTGTAATACGTGTAGTATAGTGTAGTACCTGTAGTGCAGTGTAGTACCTGTAGTATAGTGTAATACCTGTAGTATAGTGTAGTACCTGTAGTATAGTGTAGTACCTGTAGTATAGTGTAGTACCTGTAGTGCAGTGTAGTATCTGTTGTATAGTGTAGTACCTGTAGTATAGTGTAGTACCTGTAGTATAGTGTAGTACCTGTAGTGCAGTGTTGTACCTGTAGTATAGTGTAGTACCTGTAGTATAGTGTACAACCTGTAGTGCAGTGTAGTACCTGTTGTATAGTGTAGTACCTGTAGTATAGTGTAGTACCTGTAGTGCAGTGTTGTACCTGTAGTATAGTGTAGTACCTGTAGTATAGTGTACAACCTGTAGTGCAGTGTAGTACCTGTAGTATAGTGTAGTACCTGTAGTATAGTGTAGTACCTGTAGTATAGTGTAGTACCTGTAGTATAGTGTACAACCTGTAGTGTAGTGTAGTATATGTAGTATAGTGTAATACCTGTAGTGCAGTGTAGTACCTGTAGTATAGTGTAGTACCTGTAGTGCAGTGTAGTACCTGTAGTATAGTGTAGTACCTGTAGTATAGTGTAGTACCTGTAGTATAGTGTAATACCTGTAGTACAGTGTAGTACCTGTAGTATAGTGTAATACCTGTAGTATAGTGTAGTACCTGTAGTATAGTGTAATACCTGTAGTGCAGTGTAGTACCTGTAGTATAGTGTAGTACCTGTAGTATAGTGTAATACCTGTAGTATAGTGTAGTACCTGTAGTATAGTGTACAACCTGTAGTGCAGTGTAGTACCTGTAGTATAGTGTAGTACCTGTAGTATAGTGTAGTACCTGTAGTGCAGTGTTGTACCTGTAGTATAGTGTAGTACCTGTAGTATAGTGTACAACCTGTAGTGCAGTGTAGTACCTGTAGTATAGTGTAGTACCTGTAGTATAGTGTAGTACCTGTGGTATAGTGTAGTACCTGTAGTGCAGTGTAGTACCTGTAGTATAGTGTAGTACCTGTAGTATAGTGTAGTACCTGTAGTATAGTGTAATACCTGTAGTACAGTGTAGTACCTGTAGTATAGTGTAGTACCTGTAGTATAGTGTAGTACCTGTAGTGCAGTGTAGTACCTGTAGTATAGTGTAGTACCTGTAGTGCACTGTAGTACCTGTAGTATAGTGTAGTACCTGTAGTATAATGTACAACCTGTAGTGTAGTGTAGTACCTGTAGTATAGTGTAGTATATGTAGTATAGTGTAATACCTGTAGTGCAGTGTAGTACCTGTAGTATAGTGTAGTACCTGTAGTGCAGTGTAGTACCTGTAGTATAGTGTAGTACCTGTAGTATAGTGTAGTACCTGTAGTATAGTGTGGTATCTGTAATATAGTGTAAAACTTGTAATATAGTATAGTACCTGTAGTGCAGTGTAATACCTGTAGTATAGTGTAGTACCTGTAGTATAGTGTAGTACCTGTAGTGCAGTGTAGTACCTGTAGTATAGTGTAGTACCTGTAGTGCAGTGTAGTACCTGTAGTATAGTGTAATACCTGTAGTATAGTGTAGTATCTGTAGTATAGTGTAGTACCTGTAGTGCAGTGTAGTACCTGTAGTATAGTGTAGTACCTGTAGTATAGTGTAGTACCTGTAGTATAGTGTAGTACCTGTAGTATAATGTACAACCTGTAGTGTAGTGTAGTACCTGTAGTATAGTGTAGTGTATGTAGTATAGTGTAATACCTGTAGTATAGTGTAATACCTGTAGTATAGTGTAGTACCTGTAGTATAGTGTAATACCTGTAGTGCAGTGTAGTACCTGTAGTATAGTGTAATACCTGTAGTGCAGTGTAGTACCTGTAGTATAGTGTAGTACCTGTAGTATAGTGTAATACCTGTAGTATAGTGTAATACCTGTAGTGCAGTGTAGTATCTGTAGTATAGTGTAATACGTGTAGTATAGTGTAGTACCTGTAGTGCAGTGTAGTACCTGTAGTATAGTGTAATACCTGTAGTATAGTGTAGTACCTGTAGTATAGTGTAGTACCTGTAGTATAGTGTAGTACCTGTAGTGCAGTGTAGTATCTGTTGTATAGTGTAGTACCTGTAGTATAGTGTAGTACCTGTAGTATAGTGTAGTACCTGTAGTGCAGTGTTGTACCTGTAGTATAGTGTAGTACCTGTAGTATAGTGTACAACCTGTAGTGCAGTGTAGTACCTGTTGTATAGTGTAGTACCTGTAGTATAGTGTAGTACCTGTAGTGCAGTGTTGTACCTGTAGTATAGTGTAGTACCTGTAGTATAGTGTACAACCTGTAGTGCAGTGTAGTACCTGTAGTATAGTGTAGTACCTGTAGTATAGTGTAGTACCTGTAGTATAGTGTAGTACCTGTAGTATAGTGTACAACCTGTAGTGTAGTGTAGTATATGTAGTATAGTGTAATACCTGTAGTGCAGTGTAGTACCTGTAGTATAGTGTAGTACCTGTAGTGCAGTGTAGTACCTGTAGTATAGTGTAGTACCTGTAGTATAGTGTAGTACCTGTAGTATAGTGTAATACCTGTAGTACAGTGTAGTACCTGTAGTATAGTGTAATACCTGTAGTATAGTGTAGTACCTGTAGTATAGTGTAATACCTGTAGTGCAGTGTAGTACCTGTAGTATAGTGTAATACCTGTAGTGCAGTGTAGTACCTGTAGTATAGTGTAGTATCTGTAGTATAGTGTAATACGTGTAGTATAGTGTAGTACCTGTAGTGCAGTGTAGTACCTGTAGTATAGTGTAATACCTGTAGTATAGTGTAGTACCTGTAGTATAGTGTAATACCTGTAGTATAGTGTAATACCTGTAGTATAGTGTAGTACCTGTAGTATAGTGTAGTACCTGTAGTGCAGTGTAGTACCTGTAGTATAGTGTAGTACCTGTAGTGCACTGTAGTACCTGTAGTATAGTGTAGTACCTGTAGTATAATGTACAACCTGTAGTGTAGTGTAGTACCTGTAGTATAGTGTAGTATATGTAGTATAGTGTAATACCTGTAGTATAGTGTAATACCTGTAGTATAGTGTAGTACCTGTAGTATAGTGTAATACCTGTAGTGCAGTGTAGTACCTGTAGTATAGTGTAATACCTGTAGTGCAGTGTAGTACCTGTAGTATAGTGTAGTACCTGTAGTATAGTGTAATACCTGTAGTATAGTGTAATACCTGTAGTGCAGTGTAGTATCTGTAGTATAGTGTAATACGTGTAGTATAGTGTAGTACCTGTAGTGCAGTGTAGTACCTGTAGTATAGTGTAATACCTGTAGTATAGTGTAGTACCTGTAGTATAGTGTAGTACCTGTAGTATAGTGTAGTACCTGTAGTGCAGTGTAGTATCTGTTGTATAGTGTAGTACCTGTAGTATAGTGTAGTACCTGTAGTATAGTGTAGTACCTGTAGTGCAGTGTTGTACCTGTAGTATAGTGTAGTACCTGTAGTATAGTGTACAACCTGTAGTGCAGTGTAGTACCTGTTGTATAGTGTAGTACCTGTAGTATAGTGTAGTACCTGTAGTGCAGTGTTGTACCTGTAGTATAGTGTAGTACCTGTAGTATAGTGTACAACCTGTAGTGCAGTGTAGTACCTGTAGTATAGTGTAGTACCTGTAGTATAGTGTAGTACCTGTAGTATAGTGTAGTACCTGTAGTATAGTGTACAACCTGTAGTGTAGTGTAGTATATGTAGTATAGTGTAATACCTGTAGTGCAGTGTAGTACCTGTAGTATAGTGTAGTACCTGTAGTGCAGTGTAGTACCTGTAGTATAGTGTAGTACCTGTAGTATAGTGTAGTACCTGTAGTATAGTGTAATACCTGTAGTACAGTGTAGTACCTGTAGTATAGTGTAATACCTGTAGTATAGTGTAGTACCTGTAGTATAGTGTAATACCTGTAGTGCAGTGTAGTACCTGTAGTATAGTGTAGTACCTGTAGTATAGTGTAATACCTGTAGTATAGTGTAGTACCTGTAGTATAGTGTACAACCTGTAGTGCAGTGTAGTACCTGTAGTATAGTGTAGTACCTGTAGTATAGTGTAGTACCTGTAGTGCAGTGTTGTACCTGTAGTATAGTGTAGTACCTGTAGTATAGTGTACAACCTGTAGTGCAGTGTAGTACCTGTAGTATAGTGTAGTACCTGTAGTATAGTGTAGTACCTGTGGTATAGTGTAGTACCTGTAGTGCAGTGTAGTACCTGTAGTATAGTGTAGTACCTGTAGTATAGTGTAGTACCTGTAGTATAGTGTAATACCTGTAGTACAGTGTAGTACCTGTAGTATAGTGTAGTACCTGTAGTATAGTGTAGTACCTGTAGTGCAGTGTAGTACCTGTAGTATAGTGTAGTACCTGTAGTGCACTGTAGTACCTGTAGTATAGTGTAGTACCTGTAGTATAATGTACAACCTGTAGTGTAGTGTAGTACCTGTAGTATAGTGTAGTATATGTAGTATAGTGTAATACCTGTAGTGCAGTGTAGTACCTGTAGTATAGTGTAGTACCTGTAGTGCAGTGTAGTACCTGTAGTATAGTGTAGTACCTGTAGTATAGTGTAGTACCTGTAGTATAGTGTGGTATCTGTAATATAGTGTAAAACTTGTAATATAGTATAGTACCTGTAGTGCAGTGTAATACCTGTAGTATAGTGTTGTACCTGTAGTATAGTGTAGTACCTGTAGTGCAGTGTAGTACCTGTAGTATAGTGTAGTACCTGTAGTGCAGTGTAGTACCTGTAGTATAGTGTAATACCTGTAGTATAGTGTAGTATCTGTAGTATAGTGTAGTACCTGTAGTGCAGTGTAGTACCTGTAGTATAGTGTAGTACCTGTAGTATAGTGTAGTACCTGTAGTATAGTGTAGTACCTGTAGTATAGTGTATTACCTGTAGTATAGTGTAGTACCTGTAGTATAGTGTAGTACCTGTAGTATAATGTACAACCTGTAGTGTAGTGTAGTACCTGTAGTATAGTGTAGTATATGTAGTATAGTGTAATACCTGTAGTATAGTGTAATACCTGTAGTATAGTGTAGTACCTGTAGTATAGTGTAATACCTGTAGTGCAGTGTAGTACCTGTAGTATAGTGTAATACCTGTAGTGCAGTGTAGTACCTGTAGTATAGTGTAGTACCTGTAGTATAGTGTAATACCTGTAGTATAGTGTAATACCTGTAGTGCAGTGTAGTATCTGTAGTATAGTGTAATACGTGTAGTATAGTGTAGTACCTGTAGTGCAGTGTAGTACCTGTAGTATAGTGTAATACCTGTAGTATAGTGTAGTACCTGTAGTATAGTGTAGTACCTGTAGTATAGTGTAGTACCTGTAGTGCAGTGTAGTATCTGTTGTATAGTGTAGTACCTGTAGTATAGTGTAGTACCTGTAGTATAGTGTAGTACCTGTAGTGCAGTGTTGTACCTGTAGTATAGTGTAGTACCTGTAGTATAGTGTACAACCTGTAGTGCAGTGTAGTACCTGTTGTATAGTGTAGTACCTGTAGTATAGTGTAGTACCTGTAGTGCAGTGTTGTACCTGTAGTATAGTGTAGTACCTGTAGTATAGTGTACAACCTGTAGTGCAGTGTAGTACCTGTAGTATAGTGTAGTACCTGTAGTATAGTGTAGTACCTGTAGTATAGTGTAGTACCTGTAGTATAGTGTACAACCTGTAGTGTAGTGTAGTATATGTAGTATAGTGTAATACCTGTAGTGCAGTGTAGTACCTGTAGTATAGTGTAGTACCTGTAGTGCAGTGTAGTACCTGTAGTATAGTGTAGTACCTGTAGTATAGTGTAGTACCTGTAGTATAGTGTAATACCTGTAGTACAGTGTAGTACCTGTAGTATAGTGTAATACCTGTAGTATAGTGTAGTACCTGTAGTATAGTGTAATACCTGTAGTGCAGTGTAGTACCTGTAGTATAGTGTAGTACCTGTAGTATAGTGTAATACCTGTAGTATAGTGTAGTACCTGTAGTATAGTGTACAACCTGTAGTGCAGTGTAGTACCTGTAGTATAGTGTAGTACCTGTAGTATAGTGTAGTACCTGTAGTGCAGTGTTGTACCTGTAGTATAGTGTAGTACCTGTAGTATAGTGTACAACCTGTAGTGCAGTGTAGTACCTGTAGTATAGTGTAGTACCTGTAGTATAGTGTAGTACCTGTGGTATAGTGTAGTACCTGTAGTGCAGTGTAGTACCTGTAGTATAGTGTAGTACCTGTAGTATAGTGTAGTACCTGTAGTATAGTGTAATACCTGTAGTACAGTGTAGTACCTGTAGTATAGTGTAGTACCTGTAGTATAGTGTAGTACCTGTAGTGCAGTGTAGTACCTGTAGTATAGTGTAGTACCTGTAGTGCACTGTAGTACCTGTAGTATAGTGTAGTACCTGTAGTATAATGTACAACCTGTAGTGTAGTGTAGTACCTGTAGTATAGTGTAGTATATGTAGTATAGTGTAATACCTGTAGTGCAGTGTAGTACCTGTAGTATAGTGTAGTACCTGTAGTGCAGTGTAGTACCTGTAGTATAGTGTAGTACCTGTAGTATAGTGTAGTACCTGTAGTATAGTGTGGTATCTGTAATATAGTGTAAAACTTGTAATATAGTATAGTACCTGTAGTGCAGTGTAATACCTGTAGTATAGTGTAGTATCTGTAGTATAGTGTAGTACCTGTAGTGCAGTGTTGTACCTGTAGTATAGTGTAGTACCTGTAGTGCAGTGTAGTACCTGTAGTATAGTGTAATACCTGTAGTATAGTGTAGTATCTGTAGTATAGTGTAGTACCTGTAGTGCAGTGTAGTACCTGTAGTATAGTGTAGTACCTGTAGTATAGTGTAGTACCTGTAGTATAGTGTAGTACCTGTAGTATAGTGTAATACCTGTAGTATAGTGTAGTACCTGTAGTATAGTGTAATACCTGTAGTGCAGTGTAGTACCTGTAGTATAGTGTAATACCTGTAGTGCAGTGTAGTACCTGTAGTATAGTGTAGTACCTGTAGTATAGTGTAATACCTGTAGTATAGTGTAATACCTGTAGTGCAGTGTAGTATCTGTAGTATAGTGTAATACCTGTAGTGCAGTGTAGTACCTGTAGTATAGTGTAGTACCTGTAGTATAGTGTAATACCTGTAGTATAGTGTAGTACCTGTAGTATAGTGTAATACCTGTAGTATAGTGTAGTACCTGTAGTATAGTGTAGTACCTGTAGTATAGTGTAGTACCTGTAGTATAGTGTAGTACCTGTAGTGCAGTGTTGTACCTGTAGTATAGTGTAGTACCTGTAGTATAGTGTAGTATCTGTAGTATAGTGTAATACCTGTAGTATAGTGTAGTATCTGTAGTATAGTGTAATACCTGTAGTATAGTGTAGTATCTGTAGTATAGTGTAATACCTGTAGTATAGTGTAATACCTGTAGTGCAGTGTAGTACCTGTAGTATAGTGTAGTACCTGTAGTATAGTGTAATACCTGTAGTATAGTGTAGTACCTGTAGTATAGTGTAATACCTGTAGTATAGTGTAGTACCTGTAGTATAGTGTAATACCTGTAGTATAGTGTAGTATCTGTAGTATAGTGTAATACCTGTAGTATAGTGTAGTATCTGTAGTATAGTGTAATACCTGTAGTATAGTGTAGTATCTGTAGTATAGTGTAATACCTGTAGTATAGTGTAATACCTGTAGTGCAGTGTAGTACCTGTAGTATAGTGTAGTACCTGTAGTATAGTGTAATACCTGTAGTATAGTGTAGTACCTGTAGTATAGTGTAATACCTGTAGTATAGTGTAGTACCTGTAGTATAGTGTAATACCTGTAGTATAGTGTAGTACCTGTAGTATAGTGTAGTACCTGTAGTATAGTGTAGTACCTGTAGTGCAGTGTTGTACCTGTAGTATAGTGTAGTACCTGTAGTGCAGTGTACAACCTGTAGTGCAGTGTAGTACCTGTTGTATAGTGTAGTACCTGTAGTATAGTGTAGTACCTGTAGTGCAGTGTTGTACCTGTAGTATAGTGTAGTACCTGTAGTATAGTGTACAACCTGTAGTGCAGTGTAGTACCTGTAGTATAGTGTAGTACCTGTAGTATAGTGTAGTACCTGTAGTATAGTGTAGTACCTGTAGTGCAGTGTAGTACCTGTAGTATAGTGTAGTACCTGTAGTGCACTGTAGTACCTGTAGTATAGTGTAGTACCTGTAGTATAGTGTACAACCTGTAGTGTAGTGTAGTACCTGTAGTATAGTGTAGTATATGTAGTATAGTGTAATACCTGTAGTGCAGTGTAGTACCTGTAGTATAGTGTAGTACCTGTAGTGCAGTGTAGTACCTGTAGTATAGTGTAGTACCTGTAGTATAGTGTAGTACCTGTAGTATAGTGTAATACCTGTAGTATAGTGTAGTATCTGTAGTATAGTGTAGTACCTGTAGTGCAGTGTTGTACCTGTAGTATAGTGTAGTACCTGTAGTGCAGTGTAGTACCTGTAGTATAGTGTAATACCTGTAGTATAGTGTAGTATCTGTAGTATAGTGTAGTACCTGTAGTGCAGTGTAGTACCTGTAGTATAGTGTAGTACCTGTAGTATAGTGTAGTACCTGTAGTATAGTGTAGTACCTGTAGTATAGTGTAATACCTGTAGTATAGTGTAGTACCTGTAGTATAGTGTAATACCTGTAGTGCAGTGTAGTACCTGTAGTATAGTGTAATACCTGTAGTGCAGTGTAGTACCTGTAGTATAGTGTAGTACCTGTAGTATAGTGTAATACCTGTAGTATAGTGTAATACCTGTAGTGCAGTGTAGTATCTGTAGTATAGTGTAATACCTGTAGTGCAGTGTAGTACCTGTAGTATAGTGTAGTACCTGTAGTATAGTGTAATACCTGTAGTATAGTGTAGTACCTGTAGTATAGTGTAATACCTGTAGTATAGTGTAGTACCTGTAGTATAGTGTAATACCTGTAGTATAGTGTAGTACCTGTAGTATAGTGTAGTACCTGTAGTATAGTGTAGTACCTGTAGTATAGTGTAGTACCTGTAGTGCAGTGTTGTACCTGTAGTATAGTGTAGTACCTGTAGTATAGTGTACAACCTGTAGTGCAGTGTAGTACCTGTAGTATAGTGTAGTACCTGTAGTATAGTGTAGTACCTGTAGTATAGTGTAGTACCTGTAGTGCAGTGTAGTACCTGTAGTATAGTGTAGTACCTGTAGTGCACTGTAGTACCTGTAGTATAGTGTAGTACCTGTAGTATAGTGTACAACCTGTAGTGTAGTGTAGTACCTGTAGTATAGTGTAGTATATGTAGTATAGTGTAATACCTGTAGTGCAGTGTAGTACCTGTAGTATAGTGTAGTACCTGTAGTGCAGTGTAGTACCTGTAGTATAGTGTAGTACCTGTAGTATAGTGTAGTACCTGTAGTATAGTGTAATACCTGTAGTATAGTGTAGTATCTGTAGTATAGTGTAGTACCTGTAGTGCAGTGTTGTACCTGTAGTATAGTGTAGTACCTGTAGTGCAGTGTAGTACCTGTAGTATAGTGTAATACCTGTAGTATAGTGTAGTATCTGTAGTATAGTGTAGTACCTGTAGTGCAGTGTAGTACCTGTAGTATAGTGTAGTACCTGTAGAATAGTGTAGTACCTGTAGTATAGTGTAGTACCTGTAGTATAGTGTAATACCTGTAGTATAGTGTAGTACCTGTAGTATAGTGTAATACCTGTAGTGCAGTGTAGTACCTGTAGTATAGTGTAATACCTGTAGTGCAGTGTAGTACCTGTAGTATAGTGTAGTACCTGTAGTATAGTGTAATACCTGTAGTATAGTGTAATACCTGTAGTGCAGTGTAGTATCTGTAGTATAGTGTAATACCTGTAGTGCAGTGTAGTACCTGTAGTATAGTGTAGTACCTGTAGTATAGTGTAATACCTGTAGTATAGTGTAGTACCTGTAGTATAGTGTAATACCTGTAGTATAGTGTAGTACCTGTAGTATAGTGTAATACCTGTAGTATAGTGTAGTACCTGTAGTATAGTGTAGTACCTGTAGTATAGTGTAGTACCTGTAGTATAGTGTAGTACCTGTAGTGCAGTGTTGTACCTGTAGTATAGTGTAGTACCTGTAGTATAGTGTAGTATCTGTAGTATAGTGTAATACCTGTAGTATAGTGTAGTATCTGTAGTATAGTGTAATACCTGTAGTATAGTGTAGTATCTGTAGTATAGTGTAATACCTGTAGTATAGTGTAATACCTGTAGTGCAGTGTAGTACCTGTAGTATAGTGTAGTACCTGTAGTATAGTGTAATACCTGTAGTATAGTGTAGTACCTGTAGTATAGTGTAATACCTGTAGTATAGTGTAGTACCTGTAGTATAGTGTAATACCTGTAGTATAGTGTAGTACCTGTAGTATAGTGTAGTACCTGTAGTATAGTGTAGTACCTGTAGTGCAGTGTTGTACCTGTAGTATAGTGTAGTACCTGTAGTATAGTGTACAACCTGTAGTGCAGTGTAGTACCTGTTGTATAGTGTAGTACCTGTAGTATAGTGTAGTACCTGTAGTGCAGTGTTGTACCTGTAGTATAGTGTAGTACCTGTAGTATAGTGTACAACCTGTAGTGCAGTGTAGTACCTGTAGTATAGTGTAGTACCTGTAGTATAGTGTAGTACCTGTAGTATAGTGTAGTACCTGTAGTGCAGTGTAGTACCTGTAGTATAGTGTAGTACCTGTAGTGCACTGTAGTACCTGTAGTATAGTGTAGTACCTGTAGTATAGTGTACAACCTGTAGTGTAGTGTAGTACCTGTAGTATAGTGTAGTATATGTAGTATAGTGTAATACCTGTAGTGCAGTGTAGTACCTGTAGTATAGTGTAGTACCTGTAGTGCAGTGTAGTACCTGTAGTATAGTGTAGTACCTGTAGTATAGTGTAGTACCTGTAGTATAGTGTAATACCTGTAGTATAGTGTGGTATCTGTAATATTGTGTAAAACTTGTAATATAGTATAGTACCTGTAGTGCAGTGTAATACCTGTAGTATAGTGTAGTATCTGTAGTATAGTGTAGTACCTGTAGTGCAGTGTAGTACCTGTAGTATAGTGTAATACCTGTAGTGCAGTGTAGTACCTGTAGTATA
>NC_030422.2:33305099-33310099 GCF_001660625.3 Ictalurus punctatus
AGGCTAACAGGCTAACAGCTGTGCACTGGCTGTACACCTATACAACACAAAACCTCGCATTTGGAACACTCGGTAGAAAATATATAAATAAATAAATAATCATACTTACAGGTTGTGATCCAGAGGTGCAAGATGGTCCAAATAAAGTGGGTACGGCCCCGTCTTTAACGAATAATCGTTTCACAAATCCCACGTCGACTTCAGCTGGATTTGAGAAGCAGTGTTCAGTGAAATGACGGGAAAACGAACGAAGGTCTGACGCTGTACAACCTCATCCTTTGGGAATCATCCTTTTATCCAATCACATGCATTTATGCAAATTATTTACAGCGGAACAAGAGACTCACTACAACGCGTGAGAAAATCACTTTTTAAAAATGTATTTTATATCCTTTCTGGGCTTTAGACGTAGCCCCATCATCACAACACCAACTAAGGGAAGATCTTCTGGAAGAACTGCATTCAGTTTATGGACACCTGACCATCACACTCATATGTGCTTGTTGAACATCCCGTTCCAGATTTATTCCTCTTTGTTGTTATAATGTGCTCCACTCTTTGGGGAAGGCTTTCCACTGGATTTTAGGGCGTGGCTGTGGGGATTTTGGGGCGTGGCTGTGGGGATTAGTGTTCATTCAGCTACAAGAGCGTTAGTGAAGTTGAGGTCAGGCGCTGATATTGATGAGAGGAGGCTCCAGTTCCAGTTCATCCTAAAGGTGTTCAGTGGGGTTGAGGTCAGGGATCTGTGCAGGACACTCGAGTTCTTCGAGTTCTTCTTCCAACCTTCACAGACCACGTCTTCATGGAGCTCGTTTTTGCACATTGCGAACGGGTTCAGGCCTCTGAGTTCCAGTGAAGAGAAACTGTAAAGCTACAGCATACAAAGACGTTCTACACAACTGTGTGCTTGTAAACATTTGGAGAAGGCCCACATATTGGTTTGATGGTCGGGTGTCCATATACTTTTGGCCATATAGTGTATTTGCAGCGGTGTGTAGAATTAATGCAAAGGTGTATTGAAGCTGAAGCTATTCTAGCGGATTGTGATGGCTAAATAAAACCTTTTATATTGGTTTCTGTGTTAAATGTCACTGGTCTGAATTATTTAGTGACTGTCACGTCTTCCATCTATCCTGCTGCATTAATACCAATGGACTGCAGGTGGCACCAGGTTAACACAAGAATACACCTATCAGTCATAACATTAAAACCACCTGCCTAATATTGTGTAGGTCCCCCTTGTGCTGCCAAAACAGCTCTGACCCGTAGAGACATGGACTCCACAAGACCTCTGAAGGTGTGCTGTGGTGTCTGGCACCAAGACCTTACAGCAAGTCATGTAAGTTGCGAGGTGGGACCTCTATGGATCGGACTTGTTTGTCCAGCACATCCCACAGATGTTTGATTGGATTGAGATCTGGGGAATTTGGAAGCCAAGTCAAACTGATCAGCTTTGAGAACTGACTGCTCACTTACTGCCTAATAAATATATCCTACGCCTTCACAGGTGCCGCTGTAACGAGGTCCTGTAGCAGTGTTTTCCATTTTTAATGTTATGGCTGATCTGTGTATTTGCTGCTATAACTGTGAAATTCAGTTAAAGTGTTAAAAGAAAACTTTTAAACTCTAAATTGTTAAGGTTTTTATTATTTTTTAAATTAAAGACAATTAAGAAACTATCAACTAGAGGCATGAATTAGCCACGTTTATTTGAACAACTTTTGCAATTTGATATATTATAAGGATAAACACTTCAAATAAATACCTGAATACATTAAAATGTTTAACCAGTTAGTAATTATGTGTGTTACGTGTGTTCCATTATAACAGTCTAGCCGACTTAATATCTGATAAACAGCTCACATTCTCTGATGAGTACTTAAGGAATAAAACTCTGTGTGTGGTGCTGTTACAGTAAAATAATCAGTAATGAAGCAGAGCTACTGTAACCACCCTGAAATGGATCCCGAAGCGCATCCCAAAACCTTTTATTCCTTTTATATCACAGCAATTTCCCAATTATAATTGTGTATTTATTAAAGAATGACATGTCATACTTTTTATCCATTTATAGTTACATTTAATTTTATGTATTGTCTGCCAAACATGTTAATTACTGCACACTGTACAAGTCCCTGTGAATAAGCTGTTACTGTTATTATTATTATTATTATTATTATTATTATTATTATTATTATTGCAAGATATAAGCATACTATTTTACTTATTATTTTATTTAGATATTTATTCAGATAACTGTTTTAATTGTTGTTATCGAAGATGTGACTTGAACATTTGAAAGTCTTTCAACATAACCCACATGGTTTCCTTTTAAAATGTGAAAGAAAGAAAGAAAAAAACAGAAACAAAGCCAGTGTGTAAATAAAAAAAAGTCCTTTAATGTATATAAGATTTATATAAAAACGACTTCATGCCCACAAGCCACACATTAATTGAGCTAAATATTGTTAGACTGCTTCAAGCTAAAGTTTATGATGGAATATGATTCATAATAATAATAAAGCATTATTCTGCCTGTCTAAATATAGCAAAAAATTTATATATATATATATATATATATATATATATATATATATGTATATATGTATGTATATATATAGTATTATATATATTGTGCATTAACAGAGAGAGGATTTAACGGCTCGGTTGAGGTTGGATGGTCTCTGCAAAAAGGCGCAGGTCAATTTTCTTCATGTGATTCTTCACCCACAGATCTCCAGGGTTTGCACACACACGACGACCATTGTTTAGGATAAACCTGTAGAGGAGAGGAGATATATATCAGTGTCAAACTAACACTCACACGTCCCAAACCTCCAACATTATGACTTTAAATGTCATACATTTCAAATACAATCAAGGTCATTTAGAATTATATTCTATTAAATTTAAATGATATTTTATATTACGATGAAATAATGATTGATACAGAGAAAAATTCTTATTATTTATTTAAATGAAACAAGGGGTTGAAAACTTACACGATTCCAGCTATTGTACAGTCAGTTCGAGTTTCTTTATACTCCTTAATCAGTCGTAGAGGGATTTTATTCGTCTGGAATTTGAAACAGCATGATTCTGGTCCGTTTGCCACTGCAGGGGGGAAATCATTATTGAATCAGTCATGGCTTTGTAAAGATGAGGTGATTTTATATCTGGTAAGAGATGCTGCCTGGTGTATATTTAAATGAAACCATGGTGCTGATGTTCTTTAATAAATAAAAGGAAAACAATCATCTTCATGGTTGTCAGTCAGTATTTTACTGTAACAGCACGACAAACACACAGTGGTTTATTAACTCTGGTTATTCTCAGCAGCCTGGTCGTCTTCAGCGTCATTATAAACCAGAGGAGTGTTAGTGAGTAATGACTCCAGTCTAGAAGTTTTAGCGTTCTACTACAAGTCAACTATCTTACTAGTGTCTACTTAGTGCAGATAATAATATGTACAAAGCGACATGTTATAAAGTTGAAAAGGTGAACTTTATCTTACTATTGGCCTCTGTGAAGGACTGAACGCAGCCGAGAACCAGCAGAACCAGCAGGAGAGAACCGGAGGACATGACCGCTGATGGTGATGACGACGTGAACAGAACCGTATTAATGCAGATATCACTTCAGCACTGGTCTTATAAGCTGATAAGAGGATGTGGGGGGATGTGGTTTGAGTGAGGGGCAGTTCGTAGGTGACAACACGTTTCACTTTGACTCAGACAGATCTAAAGAGCACCTCTTCCACAGGAAACCTGACTGCGGTTTTCACCTAAAACGCGAAAGATCTGATCAGCGCTCAGCACCTCACGGCCAAACTCCCATCTGTGTTAAATTAAATACGTAGAAATAAGTGCAGCTTCACTGGAGTTAAACAGTGAGGATTAACCAACACAATACACAAGAGACAAACAATCATTATTATTATTATTCACCGTGCCTAATTATTATCAGCAGGGCCTGTAGTTGTTTACTCCCCTGACTGGGTTTCTAGTGTGAAGTGCTAATGCACAATATTCTGATTTATTTATTTATTTATTTATTTATTTATTTATTTATTTATTTATTTTTTATTTATTTCTGAAGTTAGACTGAAAAGACAGCCGAATAAATGTATTTTTTAAATGTCATTGAAATGAATGAAATGAAGCGATTTACATGAATACAAGAGCGAGTGCTGTGAGGGAAAAAAATGCACAACGTTGTTTGTTTTGTGGTGAACAGAAACTTGTGTTGGGGGGGATGGGGGGATGGGGGGTAGTGGTATTCGAGCTATTTTGCACATCACCACACAGCATGTTTGCGCGAGTCTGTCTTTCACATGAACAGCTGACAATATGGAAAGTTCAGTAAGCCACCATCTTAACCATAATGGCTAACAAATTAGATCACGAGCATTCACCTAAAATTTCAGAGGCCATGATATAGACAATTCCATGTTTACAAACGGTCCAGATGAGTGATTAACATAATAACTCCAACTGCTGCTGTTTTCTTTGTCACAGTCATGCTTACTAACACTTTTGATCACTTTTGACTTTTCTTTAAACAATCTCTGTCATCATGCCACAAATCACACAGGAGAGCCAGCTCCATCAACCCCCTTCAGATGATTCAGAATGCGGCAGCACACCTCGTCTTCAACCAGCCCAAAATAACACACCCCTCTTCATCCCCCTCCACTGGCTTCCTGTAGCCGCCCGCATCAAATTCAAGGCCTTGATGCTCACCTACAAGACCTTGTCTGGAACAGCGCCCCCTACCTCAACTCTCTCCTGAAGGCTTACGTTCCCTCACGCAATCTGGGATCAATCCACGACCGTCGCTTAGTAGTGCCTACTCAGCATGGCTCAAGGTCCCTTTGCAGAACCTTCACACTAACTGTTCCTCAGTGCTGGAATGAACTTCCAACCTCAATCCGGACTGCAGAATCTCTCACCATCTTCAAAAAACAGCTAAAGACCCACCTCTTCTGTGAGCACCTAACT
>NC_030422.2:33315099-33325099 GCF_001660625.3 Ictalurus punctatus
ACTGTTTGAAATGTTGATGCACCCAAACCACAGTGTTGCAAAACCACACTGACAAAGGGTCAGGGCCATATTACTGCATTACGGATGAAGAACCAGAAACAGAAACCGCCACGTGAGGGCGCTGCTGTTCAAAGTGTATAAGTTATTCAACACACACATAGACACACATAGACACACACACACATACACACACACACACACACACACACACACACACACACACACACACTAGTCATTATGAATTCAGTCTCTTTTTCGTGAGTGCGGTCATTTGACTCAGCTCACCAATATGAGTCGATTCTTTCGGCTCCTCGTATGTGTGTGTGTGTGTGTGTGTGTGTGTGTGTGTGTGTGTGTGTGTGAGAGAGAGAGAGAGAGAGAGAGAGAGAGAGAGAGAGAGAGGTCCAGATGAGAAATGTGAAATAAAACGGCTCATATGTACGAGTCGACATGTGAATGTTCACCTAAGTGAACCGAATGAAGGAGTCGATTCTTTCGTAATATTCAAATGTAAAGTTTCATGTCTTTGTGTGTGTGTGTGTGTGTGTGTGTGTGTGTGTGTGTGTGTGTGTGTGTGAGAGCGAGAGAGAGCGAGAGAGAGAAACACTAAAAAACACAAAAAAGTGCAGTTTTATCCTTGCCTGCAGAAAAAACCCCAGTAGAACGCCTAATAGAATGTGTAATGATTTAAATGGGAATTGTATTGGTTGTAATGGAAACTGTACTGGTTCCTGTGGGTATCTATTGGTAATCTGTTGCCATCTATTGGTGGCAATGTTTTGTCTACTGGAGGCCATTAAGGAGCAATAGTGGTAATGGTTAGCCGATGTTTTTTGTAGTGGAAACTATTAGAATGTCTGTGATGGTTTCTATTGTGTTGTTGTTGTTGTTGTTGTTGTTGTTGTTTTCAGCAGGGTTGTCAGGAATACTAACACACTGATGATCACGAGACATGACCTATGAGGCGTTTCAAACCCACGTGTAATACAATAGTCCACGTTTCTCACGTGTTTATCCACGTAAGCGCTCGTGGGACTTTCGCTTTTACTTTCACGGTATTGCGTGTTATTTTGTTACAATCTAACACTTTTGTGTGCACAGCGCGTGCAGGTGGACCTGGTGTAGCGGTGAAGCTTTGATCTGCTTCAGCGGAAGTGACTCTGTGCGCGTGCTGAACTGAACTGAGCGTGGGGATGTTCTAGGACATCTCTTTTGTGCCTCCTGTTCGTCCAGAACTGAGTAAAACTGTGCGTTCTGCGTGTTTCGACGTCACCGTGGATATTATCGGGGATATTATCTCGAACCCGCCCCTCCGGTGGTCCTGAGCGCGAGCGCGGGCGCGAGCGTGGTGCGGGGGGACAGGAGAGGATTCATGTCACGTTCTTCATGCGGAAGTGATGCTGGTTTCTCCTCTCTTCTACTTCTCTTCAGGATCAGGTGATCTGGTGATCTGGTGAGTGCAGCTTTGTTTTTGTTTGTTTTCCCTGATATCCAGATTTCAATATGAACTCATCACGCGCACTGCTCTGTTAGATCTCCTGAACTGATGCTCTGCGCAGTAAGTGCACATTACTGTACAACATCGCACCAGCCAGGACACTCATCCTGATAGCAGATCCGCTCCAGTGATGCAGTGTGAACTGTACACTGAATGAGATTATTGTTGTTTTTTAAAGCATGTTTTTATTTTAATTTATATTTGAGTGTAAAACTAACACCCTGTTCATTCTGGATCAGTTTCACACAGGGGATGTGGTCATGCAGGTATTACTGGAGGATCTCTGGGACCTCTAAACTTTTACTGTTATATCCTGTATTTGACTTTCTATTTTAAAAATAAATAAATAAATAAATAAGAGCAGTAGAAATAACACCCTGAACAGGGTGTACCCCGCCTTGTGCCCGATGCGCCCTGGGATAGGCTCCAGGTTCCCCCGTGACCCTGAGAAGGATAAAGCGGTATAGAAGATGGATGGATGGATGGATGCAGTAGAAATATCTCCTGTCTGAATGGCCTTGTTGGTAAAGAGTGTGTTATATCCTGAGAGAAAACGAGAGATTCTTGTTGTTGTTTGTTGGGGTATGAAGACCCCATAACGAATTTTTGCGCTTGTCTATCGTCTTCCACCAAAACTGAAAGAATAATAAATAAGGATTATGTTAAAAATGTCTGAGATGTGACCTGGCAGGTCACCAGGACCTTGGTCATTCATGGAGTTCCTAATGGTAAAGCTCCTCATTAGTGTGACGTTCGTGCGTACGTGGTGAAGACACGCCCGTCCTTGCGACTTAATGCGGAGATCGTTTATCCCGTGCGAAACCATCAGAATGACTACAGGCAGTCCTGCACGGATTTCACATGAGCTCGCAGTTTTCCAAAATTTCAGCAGGTTTTCCGCAGGTTTGGGACGAGACGTGTCACGTGACGTCGTCGCGACGCGCGTTCAGATAAGGCACTTTGTGATTCACGTGGGTCGAACATGAGTGCAGCGAAAAGGTCTCGTTTACCGACAAACATCTCTGTGAAAGAGCGTGAGAAACAATTTCGTGCGATTACGATTTAGCCGATTCGAGTCATTTTCCATAACAACAAGATAAACCTCCGCAAGTTGCACCGCAAATTTTGGAAATCAAGCGTTTTTGGTCGCAACGATCGCTCAGCGAAATCCTGTACGGACTGTACAGACGTCCTCCAGCTACAGTACTTAACGCACGTATGTCCAGGAAACGAAACCTGTATGATGAGTCTATTTAACATGGCGGTGCAGAGGGTAGCGCTGCCACTTCCCATGTTTATGTGGGTTTCCTCCGGGTTCCTCCTCGAAAACATGCCATGAACTGGCGTCCCGTCCAGGGTGTGTTCCTGCCTCACAACCCAGTGTTCCTGGGATAAGCGTCAGATGCTCCACCACCCTGATTAAGATCAACTCGTCCACTGTCTGCAGCCGCTGTTGTGAGTGGTGCAATGTTTAATCTCTGAGCACAGAAAAGTCCAGATACAGTGATGACGCAGTGGTACAGAGGCGTCACCCTGACACCGAGTCTCGCTATCAGCCTGCAGCGTTGCATCATTACTGGACTAGATCGGATCTACTGGATCTACTGGATCTACTGACTGCATTTACACACGAACAGAAGCAATCGCTCTGTGGTTCGTCTCGGCTCCGTTCCCATCCGAACCGGGCCATCACGTCATGCGTGTGTTCCTCGAGATCTAATGAGGTGTAAGGTTTAATGATCCAGTTTTTTTTGGAGGTGGTGATTGTAGGGGGTCGCATTCCAGCAGGTTCCCGCCATCCAAGAAGCTGCAAAGGTCACAGACGGTTTGGAGCCCAGGATCAGGCTTCAAATGATGCATTTGGACGTGAAACTCAAGTCAGGTCTGACTCTGAGCGTCTCATTAAGAGGATTACATTTAAACAGAATATTTGGGCAGCGTTTGTGCTCCCAGTTTGTTCCATAAGGATGGCGGAGTTTTTCATTTATTGATTTTGATAGATTGATGTATGTCGCTAGAATTCGTTCTAGTGGGTAAAAATGTCAAAATGCGCTAGTTAACATGAGGTAATGTTTGTGGTAAATGAGACCTTTTAGCTGCACTCACGTTTGAGGCACGTGAATCAGTCGAAGACGGCTTTGGTCGAAGGCGTGTCGTGATGACGTCGCATGCTGCGTCTCGGCCCTGATCTGCGGAAAATCTGCGGTGATTCTGAAAAATCGCGAGTTCCTCCGAATATTTTGGAGCACTCTTGATCTTGCGTTCATTTCTATGAAGAATTCCTGGAGTGACTGTGGACAACCCATTGAAATTGCGCATGCTAAAACGAGCTAGTCGCGTAGTTTTACTAAAATATTCAAATCTTGAAAAAAAAAAGAAAGATTGTTGAAGTTCACGGCTGATAACGTTTCTCAGTGGAAATGTTCTCTGATTGAACATGATCCTGATCTATTCTGTCTTAGACTCTGTTTTTCCAATTCTTTATCCAGTGTGGGCGGGGCTTAGGATTTGTTAGGGGGTGTTTTTGAGCAAACAGTCCACAAAATGGCTGCAATCACCTTCAGGTTTGTTGAGCAGTTCACAGATGATTGCAGATTTTTTTGCTATTCTGTCTCTTCGCTCATGATTTTAAACCTTTTCTCCTCGATCGGTCTCCGACGCTGGAATCGGGGTGTGTTAATTAAGCTTTCTGTTCAGTGCTGAGGTTAGCTGGGTGGCCTGGAGTGACACTGAGCGTGTGCGGTCGGGGTCAGAGGTCACGAACACCGACCATCTGCCCTTCTGGTGTGTGTGTGTGTGTGCGCGCCTTTGTTTGGTCAGAACAATTGGGAGATAATCTGGTGGAGATAATATGAGTCTCCGTTACGCAGCCACTATAGACCAGGATCCTCAAAGCCTTGAAATAGACGTCTCTTTTATCTTCTCTCTCTCTCTCTCTCTCTCTCTCGCTCGGAGTTAACTCTCTCTATCAATTCAGATCATTTGAGCCTTATTTGCACACTTTATGTAGAACAGTATCTCTCAAGATGGTAAGAAACAGCACGTGTGACGGTCCCTGTGATTTTGAGTCTCGTCTTTCGGCAGAATGTTTTTGCTCGAAATATTTAAAGAGGTTTAACACACAGCCGTTAATCGCCATCAGACAGGTTCAATTTTAAACTCCGGGCGACTATAAGTGTGTATTCTGCTTGATATGCAAAGAATAATTACATTAAAGACGTCAGGAGAGAAAACTAGCGATGGAGATCGAGTGAATCAGAATAATAAGAATCATCTGAATAATAAGAGTCGACTCTTTAGGTCTCTGAATGACTCATAGCTGCTTTTTCCTCAGTCATTGATCTTAGCCTATCTGCACACACACACACACACACACACACACACACACACACAACACACACACAAAACACAGCCAGCTGGTTTAGAAGACAGCGATCGCTCTCCCACTGATGTCTTGTTTCCTATTTTAAGCTTGTTGTTACCATGGTAACAGATTGTTGAACATCTTATAGCCTTTCCTTTGCAGTCAATTTGTTCACCGGGACCCACGATCCTAATTACTCATTACCTCCATATCTACAAATCTAATCATATCTACAAACCTGATCATATCTACAAATCTAATCATATCTACAAATCTAATCATATCTACAAATCTGATCATATCTACAAATCTAATCAAATCTACAAACCTGATCATATCTACAAATCTGATCATATCTACAAACCTGATCATATCTACAAATCTGATCATATCTACAAACCTGATCATATCTACAAATCTAATCATATCTACAAACCTGATCATATCTACAAATCTAATCAAATCTACAAACCTGATCATATCTACAAATCTAATCATATCTACAAATCTGATCATATCTACAAATCTGATCATATCTACAAATCTAATCATATCTACAAACCTGATCATATCTACAAACCTGATCATATCTACAAACCTGATCATATCTACAAATCTAATCAAATCTACAAACCTGATCATATCTACAAATCTGATCATATCTACAAATCTAATCATATCTACAAATCTGATCATATCTACAAATCTAATCAAATATACAAACCTGATCATATCTACAAATCTAATCATATCTACAAATCTGATCATATCTACAAATCTAATCATATCTACAAATCTGATCATATCTACAAACCTGATCATATCTACAAACCTGATCATATCTACAAATCTGATCATATCTACAAATCTAATCATATCTACAAATCTGATCATATCTACAAATCTAATCATATCTACAAATCTGATCATATCTACAAACCTGATCATATCTACAAATCTGATCATATCTACAAATCTAATCATATCTACAAATCTGATCATATCTACAAATCTAATCATATCTACAAATCTGATCATATCTACAAACCTGATCATATCTACAAATCTGATCAAATCTACAAATCTGATCATATCTACAAATCTAATCATATCTACAAATCTAATCATATCTACAAATCTGATCATATCTACAAACCAGTGCCAAAACCCTTGTTATTTCACTTAAGTCTTAATTTATTGTTTATTTTATTTTGTTTATTTGTCTCTCTTGTCCAAGTTAATGTATTTGAGCACTTTTACTGTATCGTGTTGTGTTTGTGCGTACGTCCGCTTCAACATGACGTCTCGCCGATAAAAACACTACAGAAATAACAACATATTCCCTGTTTATTTGTCTCCTCTCGTCCATTCCATCTTCGTTTATTTGTCATTTTTGCGAGGGCACATGAGAGCCGCTCGTGGTGATTCATCGTCCTCTTCTGCCTCTCTTTGATCCACTAACGCGTGTGTGTGTGTGTGTGTGTGTGTGTGTGTGTGTGTGTGTGTGTGTGTGTGTCATAACAGTGGTTCAGCAGAGAGATTGAGCAGCATGAGAGTTATTGATTAACATTAAAAATGTATCGTTCTCGTGAAGGGAGACACTTAATCACGGCACCCAAGAGAGGAAACACGGCAATTAAGCATGTGAAGTTAAAAAAAAAGGAAAACGCCGGCCCGGAGCGTCTCAGGGTGACACTGAAAAGAAGTTAAAGCTCTTAGCTCCTCTATTTTCTCCGAGGCAGAAGGGTTCAGGCTGCAGATGGCAGGAGGAAAAGACAAAAAACAGCTCGAAAGCCGGAATCCCCGCTTTTGTTTTGGCTGCTTTTGAAAGGATCAGGCAGCAGGTGCTACTGCGTTTTAATCAGCGTCACGGCAGTTCGGACTCACGCCGTTTATCCAGAACAACATGGTGGGAACGTCACAGCTTATTTAGAATAAGTAAGGAATAAAACAACAGCAAGGCCGCCATGTTACTGAGAACCGCCTCTGTCCTGAGGATGTCAGAAATTTTAAAGCGCACAGCTTTACCTCTGACACTGGAGACTCCTTCCGTTAATGTTTGAAAAACTGTCCCTGCGAATGAGCCGTTACTATAGGAACAATAAAGTATTAGAATGGGCGCGTTCATATAAACCTGCACCTAATCAGCACCTCCTGACCAATCACGATCCAGAACTCGGCGGCCGCGCGGTCGGCGTAGCCCGAGTAAAACATGCCTCTCGTTTTTAATCTTCATGTCAAACACCAACATCTCAGCCTGATTAAAAACATTTTCAAGAGTCCTTAGATTCTTAAATTCTCAGTTTAAAAGCTACTCGTGCATTTCTTTAGTTAGACGAGTGAAAAAACAAAACCAGGGATATTAACACATCGTTATAAGTCAATCGTTTAGAAGTGATCGATCTCCTTCCAATTGGTCCAGCTTAGAAAGGAAAGTTCACCTGCCGCCTTAAAAAACTTGGAGAAAACCTTTGTTTCGAGTCAAAAGAATGCCCGAGATTGCGCATTTTTATGTAAAATGGCTGATATAACATCTCCAGTCGTCAATGTCGTGTCGGATTATATTTAAGTCGATTGTGAAACATTTCTGAAGGTTTTTGTCGTTCTAGCTGCATCGCTCCTTGCTGACCTCGGGATGCCACCTGTTCCTGTTTTCTTTCTCACGATGGTTGCGTGAGTCGTAAACTTGGCACAGCTGAGCGATTCCTCCCCCGACCGACCCTGCGGCAGGTCAGAGTTTGCGGTGAAGGTTGTCCTCCTCCTCCTCGTCCTCCTCCTCGTCCTCGTCCTCCTCCAGGTTTGAAGTTTACCAAAGTTCATTCTCGACCCTTTTGCCCTGGGAAACAGCGCTGACCTTTGAACCCCAGTTGATTCCGTGATTGCAGCCGAGACCTGGCCGTCTTCCGCATGGCCGCTTGTAAACTTTTAACCTGTCCGCTTTTACGACGGTTTAAGAATGCGTGGAGCTCGGCGTTATATTGCGTCTCTGTGCTCTGTGTGAGTTATACACTGAGTTATTACCGCGTCCTGGTTGATCTGAATGCGTCTTGTTTATCGTACATCACATTATCTAGAGATCAGCATGGCCCAGATCGACTTCCCTGGCTTTTACGTAAAGGATAAACCACTGTGTGTGTGTGTGTGTGGTATTGTTATAACTGTTCTGTACCTGTAATCATGTTTAGAAACTTCTGATTGGCTATTTGTAATAATTAGGAGTGCCTTTCGAGTGAGTGCGTTTTTGCCTTTGAACCATGAGAAAAACTTAGCCAGGACCTCTGAAACAAAAACTGTGGACCTGCACAAGTCTGGTTCCACCTTAAGAGCCATTTCCAAACAGCTGAAGCTACCACGAGCATCTGTACAATCAATTGTATGCAAATTGGGGGTTCAACTGACCCCCAAGACATCAACAACAACAGGGCTGGTGAAGGAGTTGGAGACATCAGGTACCAAAGTATGTACATCTACCATTCGGATAGTTCTCCATCAACGTGAAAGAAGCCTCTACGCCAAGACCGGCATGAAAAAGCCAGACTGTAGTTTGCAGGTGATCCCCAGCCTTTGAGGGTTGTTGTGTGAGGTTTGACCCTAATAATCAGCGCTATGCACGGAGGAAAAGAACACCATGCCAGCACTGAAGCACGGTGGTGGTGGCAGCATCACGTCACGGGGGAGTTTTACTGGAAAGGTACTGCTACACATCAGAAAACACATGGCATCATGAGGCAGGAGGAACTATCTAGAAATACCCAAGTAGCACCTGAAGATATCAGCCAGAAAGAAATTTCCAAACGACTGGGTCTTCCAGCAGGACAGCGACCCTAATCAAACCTCCCAACCAAGATGTAGCAAAATGGTTTAAAGACAGCAAAGTGGACGTGTCGGAGAGGCCATCGCAGAACCCTGACCTGAATCCTATAGAAGATTAGAGCACTGAACTGTGTCTGAGCGAGGAGACCCTCAAACCTGAGCGAGGTACAGCAGGAGGAAGGGGTATCGTGTGAGAAGATACAACACGTGTTGGCTTCAAGTTCAAGCAGTTAAAACGCAACAACAATAAAAACCGCGTATAATACTTCACCTTCTGAGAACATATTATAAAATAGATTTTAATAAGTTTTACTTGTTTGCTTTCATGTATCCTGTAGATGTGCTGGATTCCTTGTGTGTGTGTGTGTGTGTGTGTGTGTGTGAGAGATGTGAGTGGTATATGTGTTATAAATGTCGTATTGCGGTGTGTTACAGAGAGTAATGGAGGTGTTTGTGAATGAGGTGACATAGCGGGTTTAAGGTTGTTACACAGCTGAATCAGTGAAGCTAATTTCACAAAAGAGCCTCTGCTACGCCCACGGCTCAGGTCAGGGGTCAGATGTCGGCGACCCTCTGCCTTTGTGCGTATTGATCGTCTCTCTGGAGGTCGGCTGCTCTTCACGGCCATTTTTAACATCAGCTAATCTTGCTTTGTTCGGCTCTGAAACGCGTTTAGCAGCCGCACTCCGCAGCTGCTCATCCGAATTCCTGCATCGCCGTGTCGTTGACGTCCCCCCCGGGTCCCATCCCGTCCCCCGTCCCCCGTCCACACGGGTGTTGTGAGTTTAAAGCAGGTACAGTGAACAGAATTATGGGATTGGAGTGTTAGAGAAGGACATGTGATGCTCCGTTTAAATAAGAGGGAACCGTAGAAAACTTTTCTTTAGCACATAAACGCTGGTTAAAAATAGTGCAACCTTCTCCTGAATGGAACATCTGCCACGTTTAAAAAACAAACAAACAAACAAACAAACAAACAAACAAAGAAAAAACAACCAGTCATTTTACATCACTTGATATTGCAACAACAACAAAAAAATAATAATAATTGTACTATTGTATAATTATTTAGATTATCTGAAAACGTTATTTAAATATTCAATTTAAATCTAAAATAAAAACATTTAAATTTGGTAAATAAGGGTAAAATTTTCACTATATTTTACATTTATTATTAATTATTTATTTTTGGAAAATGACTGCGTTTTTGATGATTAATCTGGAATGTTAAATGCAAATGTATGAATATTTCAGTGTAGCAGTAATCGTTTTCAGTGTTACATCATCAACCAGCAGTGAACGCGTTCATTAGGGACTTGATCCAT
>NC_030422.2:33330099-33345099 GCF_001660625.3 Ictalurus punctatus
ACATCAATAATCTCTGAAATAATCAAGAGTATTCACCATCAAATACCATTTCCATCAGTCACCATTACCTTTCTCCATCAAACACCAACTTTCCCTACAAAGGATAAACTCAGCTGTTGGGTTTAATGGTGTTTTTATTTCAGATCACATAATGAATTTGTATGAATTTTCGCTGTCCTTAAGACTTGAGCTCTAATTGTTACAAATATGCAGGTGTGGGATCATTTCTTTACTGGTACTTTCAAATAAAAATTCTCTTCTAGTGGTCACAAGGAGTTAAATGACATATCAGCAGCAACTTTGTAGAATTTACATTCAGGTTCAAAAGTCCTGGATTCAAAACTCCCAAGAGTTCATGACCAAAAAAAAAAAATGATCAAAAAAAACAGAAAAAGGTTTTGTAAATAATATTCCAGCATTTTTACTAACCAAAAGGTAAGTAAGTTTTCCTCAAGTATATTATATGATCGTGTGAAGATGTTCGGAAGTATCACTGGTGTTATATTTTTTGCTAATTTTTTGCTAAATCGCTACTCAGGAGGGTGCGTTTGTCAGTCATTAACACCACCCTGGGGCTCTTCTCTCCGTGGAGCACATCGGTCAGGAATAAAGCAGGGTCTCATTCTCTGAACTTCTCTCCTAAAAGGACCCGTCCAGATGAAGACGAAAAACTCGGTGTCCTTTAATTCAGCTGTCACTTTTCCACGCGCATGAGAATGAGCCGTGTGTCAATCCCGCCATTGTGGCATTTAAGACAAAGCAGGAAGAGCTGTGGTTTCTCCAAGGGATTTAAAATGTGAACCGTCATCGCCAGGGGCAACGGGGCCTAGTTAATCAGTGCAGGACACACACACACACACACACACACACACACACACACTAGGCGCCTGGGGGCGGGAGGAGTAGGATGGATGATGGATCCGGTTGAGCGCTCGGTTAGGAAGTTGTGGGAAGCTGGGAGGAGGGAGAGTTTCCTCTGTGCATGAAAGATCCTCATTGTCTGTCCATCACTTGTCGGTTGAAGGTGTCTTTTTCCTTCAGCTTTTCATCAGAGCCTTCCATTTCCTTTTCCACTGGCTTTCACATTTCTCGTTCACGCTGAGAGGTGGAGCGCGACAGGAGCTTCTTCTTGCTAAGTCAAGGTGGCGAGTGTGTCGCTAAGGCATGTGGCAGTGAGCAGTTATACGAGTATGGTGATACAATACTGATATCTTGATTAATTACACTTCTGAAAGCATTACTAAACACCAACAGGCACCAATAATCTCAATCTCAGACCAGAGTTCTCCAGTAAACTCCAACGTTCCCTACCAAGAACCATCAAACACCAAAAAACACCAGCATTCTCCATTAAACACCATCATTCTCCACCGAACACCATACAACACCAGCATTCTCCATTAAACACCATCATTCTCCACCGAACACCATACAACACCAGCATTCTCCATTAAACACCATCATTCTCCACTGAACACCATAAAATACCAGAATCCTCCATTAAACACCATCATTCTCCACTGAACACCATAAAATACCAGCATCCTCCATTAAACACCATCATTCTCTATTAAACACCATCATTCTCCACTAAACACCATGAAACACCATCAAACACTGACCCTTCCCATTAAACGCCAGCATTCCCCACCAAACACCGCCGAACAACATGAAACACCAGCATTCTCCATGGCTGAGGCATGTGGCAGTAATCAGTGATTGCATTTCTGAAAGTTAATTAAATTCAACACAAAAAAAACACAGACATTCTCCATCATCCCCCCTCAAACAACGACGTTCTCTATGAAACACCAGCGAACGCCGTCAAACAGCAACATTCTCCATCAAACAATAACTTTCTCTAACAAATACCAGTTGGCGATTAACACTAACCAAGAAATACCATCATTCATCATTAAACACCCGAAATACCACAGAACATCAATAAACATTATAATTCACCATCAAAAACCAACATTCCCCATTAAACATCACTGCTGAGTTCTGGATTGTGATTGGTCAGGAGGTGTTGATTCATTTTCTATAACAGCAGCTCTGACAGTAGTGTAGCTGCAGGTCAGAGGTTTACATTAACTCACTCGGTTTAATACATTATCGTTTCTATAGCAGCAGCACGTTCACATGGACTGTGTAAACGGAATAAAATGGGTAATCGTGGACATGGTGATGTTTTCTGTAAGTTTATGTATGATTTATGGAAGGAGAATTCAGCAGCATTGTGGTGAAGTTATTTCATTTTGGCAGTCATTGTGACAGGTTAATATCGAGTCACGCCTACTTTACTCCTGATCCCGTCCCCATTTGCTTCGTCCCTTTGTTGCCTTTAATTAGTTGCCTGTGTGTGTGTTACACCAGCTTGGAGAGTGAAGACCTCTCTGCTGTCACTTCGTGCCTGAACGATGACGGACGATGCAGTGGGAAAAGGTGGATCTCTGGCAGGAAGTGTGTGCCGATCTTTCTGCTCCCCTGCTCAGCTGATAAGAGCTCGAGTGTTTTGATAACACCGACCTTTTAAACCAATCAGCCTGTTCGAACCGTTTATTCTGCTGGACAAGAACAGGTCACGTCCATCGTGCGTGTCAAAGGTAGATGTTTTCACACATCTAAATGCCAGATGTTTGAACTACACTAAAAATGTAGAAAGTCTTTCTCGTGTGTCTCGAGTGTTCCTCAGCTGTCAGTTTATTACATAATTACACTAATGATCACGAGGCGATATGAAGCACGGCTGCACTTTTGCCCCCCGTTTAGATAAAGGCTGGATTTGGGCACAACTGGCTTTGGTGTTGTAAAATGCAAACTCGGGTTCATCTGCAGGTCTTCCGGTTTATTGCCGCTCATGTCGCATTGTGGCTCGCAAACGCTTCGTCTCTCTCCATTCTTCCCCCAGATGGAGTTTTCTTTGCCTTTTATTTATTCAGTTTATTACCTTTTTGACTTTGTTATTTTTGGAGATTGTGTGTGTGTGTGTGTGTGTGTGTGTGTGTGTGTGTGTGTGTGTGTGTGTGTTGGTACTAATGAAGCTCGGGTGCTAAAATTTCCATTATCTTCTTGAGTACAAAGCAATAGATCTAATACATATTAAGATATTTGTTGACTACAAAAAATGCAGTACAATACGATAAGATTTGATACAATAAGATACGATAAGTTTCAGTACAATATAATAAGATTCAATACGATACGATAAGATTCGATACGATACGATAAGATACAGTATGATACGATAAGATTCAGTATGATACGATAAGATTCGATAAGTTTCAGTACGATATAATAAGATTCAATACAATATGATAAGATTCGATACGATACGATAAGATTCAATACGCTACGATAAGATACAGTATGATACGATAAGATTCAGTATGATACGATAAGATTCAGAATGATACGATAAGATTCGATACGATACGATAAGATTCAATACGCTACGATAAGATACAGTACAATACGATAAGATTCAGAATGATACAATAAGATTCGATACGATACGATAAGATTCGATACGATACGATAAGATTCGATACGATACGATAAGATTCAGAATGATACGATAAGATTCGATACGATACGATAAGATTCAGAATGATACGATAAGATTCGATACGATACGATAAGATTCAGAATGATACGATAAGATTCGATACGATACGATAAGATTCAGTATGATACGATAAGATTCGATACGATACGATAAGATTCAGTATGATACGATAAGATTCAGAATGATACGATAAGATTCGATACGATACGATAAGATTCAGAATGATACGATAAGATTCGATACGATACGATAAGATTCAGAATGATACGATAAGATTCGATACGATACGATAAGATTCAGTATGATACGATAAGATTCAGAATGATACGATAAGATTCGATACGATACGATAAGATTCGATACGATACGATAAGATTCAGTATGATACGATAAGATTCGATGCGATACGATAAGATTCGATACGATACGATAAGATTCGATGCGATACGATAAGATTCGATAAAATAAGATTTAATATGATATGTTAAGATTCGATATGATGCGATAAGATTAGATATGACATGATAAGATACAATTAGATCAGGTGCAATACGACAAGACTTGAAATAATATAACACAATAAGATACAATATGAAAAGATTCGATGTGATGCGTTAAGATTCTGTATGATATGCTAAGTTTCGATACGACACGATAAGCTTCTATACGATACGTTAAGATTCAATACGATACAATAAGATTCTATATAACACAATACAATAAGATACGATACGATACAATATGATAAGATTCGATACGACATGATAAAATTTGATGCAATACATTATGATTCGATACGATACATTGAGATTTGATATAATACAATACAATAAGATTGGATTCGCACAATAAGTTACCATACGTTAGGATTCAATAGTATACAATAAGATTCGGTACGATACGTTAAGGTCCGATTGGTTAAGCTACAATACGAAACTATAAGAGACGATACGTTAGATATGATATACGATACTCTACAAGCCAGAACTTTTCCTTGTTAATAACTGCTGCTGACCTTTTGTCCCTCTGCAGGACTCGGTTGAAGGTTAAAAGGCGTGAGAGCACAGCAAGGTCAGTGCTGCGCTCACACAAAAACTGCTTGTGACCTTTAATGAATTGACTCCACCAACCCACACACACACACACACACACACGCACACACACACACACACACACACCTCCCAGCCCCTAAGGTTTATAACTGGACCCTAAACTTCCCGTGGCTTAATGATGATGACTTCTTCATCTGCCCAAATGCCCTCCTTTTGTTCCCCCTTAAACCCTGACTAACCCTAACTATACCCCCCACCCACCCCTTCTACCTGCCCCCTCCACCCCCTCCCTTTACACTCAGTGGGGGCTAATCCTCTCCTACTGGCTTTTCTTCTATCTCTCTTTCTCTCCCTGCCGCTCTGTTTCTCCGTATCTCTCTCGATATATATCTGTCTTGCTCTCTTCCTCTCTCTCCATGCCTCTCTCTTATCTCTCTGTCTCTTTCTTGCCTCCTTCCTCTCTCTCTGTCTGTCTCCATCTCGCTCTCTTCCCCACTATATCTGTCCTGCTCTGTCTTTCCTCTCTCTCTCTCTCTCTCTCTTCTGATCTCCTCCCTACTCTAAGCTCATTTGCTCCTCCTTTTAAAAGAATTTGCACTTCAGCACCCCAGCATGCGCCCTGTGTGTGTGTGTGTGTGTGAGAGAGAGAGAGAGAGAGAGAGAGAGAGAGAGAGACTCTTTAATAGGCAAATGAAGGTCCCAGCACCAGTCCTACCACACTGGCATCTCCGCGGCGGGAGATGTTTCAGCAGGTTCGTTGTTTCTTGTGTCGGTTGTGTGAAACGTGCCGTTTAAACACCTCTCCTCTCCTCCCACACAGCTGATACTCATTTGTCGAAGCATTAAAATGACGTTTCTTTAAACATGGCTTTACAGTCACCCTCGACTGTACGGTTATCGTTGTTGATGTTTTTTTTAAGGATAAAAGTTTATTCGCACCACAGATCGAGGCATGCGATGACGGTTATAAGCCGAATTCAGCCGGAATTCATAAAACTGACCTTTATGTTTGTTATACTAATATAAACGAGACTTAAAGTAGGACTAAATGTAATAAATTCCAACAACACGGTTTAATCTAGGCACAGGCCTCGTCAGAGTCTTTAAAACCGACCCGTCTGAACTCGTTTCTGTTATTGCTAAAGCATTCAAATCTAAAACAAATACCAAAACAAACACCAAATACATACAACAAATCTGCATTTCGAAACTCATGGCCCGTGATGTCTGTTAGATCAGTGGGAGCCTCAGGGTCGGACTAAATTATAACTTCGCTAGAGATTCCTCACAAAAAAAGACACATATATTTAACCAATTTGGCTGGTAATGTTTGTAAAATGTATTTATTATATATATATATATATATATATATATATATATATATATATATATATATATATATATATATATATATATATATATTTTTTTTTTTTTTTTTTTTAAATCCTCAATCCTGTACTAAATTACAATACGTTTCACTATTAGATTTGTTTTATTGTTATTAGTATTTATTTGTCTGTTTGTTTTTGTAAGGTAGGCTGATGTAGACGTTTGGTCTGAACGAGCCTGTAACATTTTAGCAGATTATTACTCCAAATCCTACCATTTAGTCGTAAGTTCTCTGTTCAGACTTCAATAATTCCATTCATAATGATTCGTAGATCAGTTCCACGGCCCAAAAAGTTTAACTAAAACATTACCTAATAACCTGATAATAATAATAATAATAATAATAATAATAATAATAATAATAATTAATTAATTAATTAATTAATTAATTAAGGTCTCTAGATTCAGACTTAATTTAAACCCATAAACATGAACTAATGGTTGTTTACAGATTTTTTTTTTGTGTGTGTGTGTGTGTGTGTGTGTGTGTGACTAAAATCCATCATTAAAAACTTCATTTAGACGTCGGCTCCATGCTAATTCATAAAACTGACATTAGTATTAGACTACCGATAAACCGACGCATCATTTCAGCTCTAACTCTAATAAGTAAATGGTTTCGTTTCATTTAAATCCATAACACTGAAGTAATGTTTGTTTCATCTCCAGGTTCTTTAATAAATTGTAACATTAAATACTTCCTTTAGACACTAACTCCATCCTGATCCATTAAAACAGACTTTAGTTTTAGACTAGCGGTAAATCAGTGCTGAAAACACCTCCAGCGGAGACAGGAGTCCCTCAGGACCTTCAGTATAATAGTAAAACTCCAAGGTTTGGACGCAATAACAATCAGTAAAGGTTTTAATTTCAGAGTTCACTGCAAAAAAAAAATAACATCAAACAAGTCTTAACAAGTGAGAATGTATAGAATATAGTCAAGTATATCTCCTATTATACAATTACAGCAAACCAAATATACGATTATTAATTCAATTAAATACCATTCTAGTATTAAACCATTTATAGACATTTCTACTCATTTCCTGACTCAAGTCGTCTCGTTCTGTCGGCAGATTGTTTTTCTTTCCTTTCAAATTTAAAGCATTTATTTCTAGAAAAATGCTACGTAAAGTTAGCTTAAAATTCGAAAATGTGCCAAACTTGAAAAGTGTAAAAGTGCAGGTTTTATAAACAGGTTTAATAATCTCATATTTTGTTATGAGATAGTACTCTCATGAAGCCAAGACGTTAGCTAATGAGCCCAATATTCCAGATGTTTTCACGTCTTTATTTAAGTCCACAAATGAACCGAAATTGAGTTTGTTTGAACTAAACTTCATTTAGGCTCCAGCTCCGTCCTGATCCTCGTCACTGACGTCGGTCTGAGGCTAATTCACAGTAAATATTTACTTTATGAGCTGTTAGGTCGAGCTTGCGATGTGATGCGAGTCCATTAACTAGCTCGTAATGTTTAATTAGTCGAACTGTGGACTGAAATGAAAGCTAATGAAAATCAGGACCGCTGTAAAGTTTCCAGTCGGGGATTTAGGCATCACCCGGGTCTTAAAGATGACTGAAAGAAAAAGCTTTTAACCTGGAAGCTTCCGGCAACACTCGGGACAGGGAAATGAAAAGACAGAGAAGAGAAAAGAGCGAGAGGAAGCTGTGTTTAGGACAAAGCAGCACCGCTCCACACGCTGACAGACGGAGAGGACGTGTCTCTGTCATCTGTGGCATCATTTCTCAGGCAGGGACGCTTCCCTTTGTGTGCAGCAGGAGAAAGGATGAAGGACGGAGGATGAAGGATGGCCTAGAGGCCGGGCCGCTCCCTGACCGACTCTTTTGTTTTACAGAAAGACTCTTTTTCACTGAAAGAAACCTCGGCTTTGTTCTCCGCTTTCTCTGTTTCCATCCTTTCAGCCCAAGAGTCCACTGTCATGAGCTTTTCTCCTGTGAGAGATGACTGGTGCAGCTGATATATTAGATACAAACACAATTATACTCATTCATTTCATTAATAATTGTTTCATGTGGTTGTATTTATTATTAATCAATCAATCAATCAATTAATGAAGTTTCACAAAAACAGTTGAAAAGAAAAAATCAGTATTAATATCAACTGCATCAATCTGAGATAATCTGGGTTTATTTCTTGCTTTCTTTCTTTCCTTTTTTTTTGGGAGTGGGGGGTGGGGGGGTGAACAAAAAAGTAGCGCTGGGGTGTCCTAAACAAACTTGTTTACCTACACACCCAAAACTGGCTCTAAATAAATAAGCAAATCCGCCACAGTTGGTTTAAATCAGACCGTATGGTTCTTCTCACCCGAGCCCAAATTGCTGAACCTGTATGGCAGGCGGCCTCGACAATTAACCCCCTCTCTGCTCCACCTACCCCCCAACTACCCCCCTGACACAAACACACACACACACACACACGCATGCCCCCCCAGGCTCATTAATGCCGTAATTCCAGCTCATCTGGAAGCTTTGTGCTCCTGCGAATGGCAGAACTCTCCCATCCGGATCCCGCTCGGGCCTCATTTACATACGCACTGGAGGGATGGAACATGATACGCACCTCACACACACACACACACACACACACACACACACACACACAGGATTATAAACGCCTCTGTTCTTAAAGTTACTGCTTAAGCTTGGACACTGGAGACTCCTTCCATAAATGTTACATATGCGTCTCCTTACTTCTAGAAAACTTCACCTTTATTCTGTTTGTTGCTATGGAAACGACAGTGTGTTAGAACGAGTTCATTAATATAAACCTGCGCTTCTGTCAGAGCCACTGTTATAGAATTAATCAACACCTTCTGTATAATGTGTGTGTGTGTGTGTGTGTGTGCGTGTGTGCGTGTGTGTGTGTGTATGTGTGTGTGTGAGTGAGTGTGTGTGTGTGTGTGTTGACCAGAATGTTTAGTTGTTTGCTCAGCAAATTCTTAGTGGCTTTGACAGACATAGTGCACGGTTCAGATAGCAAAGACTTCACCCCCACCCCTCTCTCGCCCAACGCACAAGGTCACCGGTGATGATTAACCGAGTGTGTGGGTGTGTGTGTGTGTGTGTGTGTGTGTGTGTGTGTGTGTGATGAGCCACAGTCACAACAGGATCCAGCCTGTCATGATTAAATCTGATTAGGCCGCCTTGTTTGTCAGTGTGTGTGTGTGTGTGTGTGTGTGTGTGTGTATCATAGGATAGCAGCAGCAGGCTCGTCCTCACAGAGGTAGACCCAGGAGCAGGAATGCTATCTCATTAAGTACTGGGATTTTTGTCCAGTGACTCGGCTTGGTCGAGAGAAGCGACTCGAGCGATGAGTCACAGTCGGTCCGTATCGCGATAAACACGTCAGCTCCTAGCACAGTTCGCGATATTAGCGCAGCATAAATTAGCAGGATTTAGTGCTTCCCATGTTCTCACTGTTCTCACTGCAAAAAAAAAAATAATTAAAAATGTGAAAAGAAATTGACACCAATCAGCATCCAGGATGTATGAATATTCACGAATATGCAAACGTGAAATGTTCTCCTGTCATGACTAATAACCGATTATCATCGACATTAGCTAACGTAACTGCTAATAAACTAGCATCTGGGTCTCATCATTTCCTCAGATATTCATTTAACAGCAGCCGAAATGTTTTAGCGCACAATGTTTCCATGACAACCGCCATCTGTTCATCGCTAATATCATCGAACATGACTCGGTGACTTGATTATTTAACGGCTTATTTCACAGCATCCAAAAAGGTTAACAAATGTGCAGTGTCACCATGACAACCACCATCTGGTGTCCTTAGCATTAGCTACAGTAGCTCTAAGTTAGCAAGCTTGCTAGTTTAGCGTGTCTGTTTCATACATTACCACGTCACCGTACTCTTTTAATAATTTGCTCATTGGAGAGGTGGCTGAAATACGACGTTACCATGGCAACCACCATTTGTTCAACACTAGAATTAGCTGAGTTAAGAGTACATTAGCTCGCCATGGTGACATTTCAGTATCAGTTTTTTTATTTTTATTTTTATTTTGATTGAAGAGCAGCCAATAATATATTTCTGTATTACCGTGACAACCATCATCATTTCATGACTGAAATGAGCTAGCTATAAAGTAGCTAGATTAGCATGTAGGTTACCATGTCTTTTAATGATTTACATATTGGATAGATGATTAAAATACAACGTTACCATGGCGACCAGCATCTGTTCATAACTTCATATGTTTTATTTATGAAATACAGTGTTGCCATGACAACAAGCTAGCTAGAATTAGCTAGGTCGTAGTGAGTTAGCTTGCCGGATTAGCCTGTAGGTTTGCAGCTACCGCATCATCATCTTCTGATCATTTGCATATTGAACAGTGATTGGTTCGCAAACTGAGCTCAATTGGAAATGAAATTTTAGTGTTATGGCAACCAATTAGACACAAATTCGTTAAATCTAAATAATCACAATCTAAATTATTGAAATGATGAAATTATTTTTTTTAAAAACATTTAAAAATTAACTGATTCGATCATTAGAACAGTTTCGGGATTTGAACTCACAAGCTGGAGTCGTAACCACTGCTCTATCGCCTTCTTTATGTCTAAAGCACGATTAAAGCGACAGGTGAGGGTTATGGTGGTCTCTGGAGAGACAGGAAGTGCTCAGTGGAGGACTTCCTGTCGTGGGATTCTCCTGATTTCCTGTGTTTATGCTACCTGTTCGTGTTTATATGTCTAACACGAGGGGAAATTCTCAGTTAATCACCACTCCTGAGCTAAAGGGATTTGTTCGGGTGGATGAAAGAGTGGGAGTGTGTGTGTGTGTGTGTGTGTGTGTGTGTGTGTGTGTGTGTGTGTGTGTACACAAGGCAAGGCCAAGAGCCAAAATGCAAGGTCTGACCCTGCATTCCTTAGATTGGGCCCAATAAAACCTGGGAGTGGCCGAGTTCGCGTCCCTCCATCTGCGAGCGCATAAACACACACACACACAGATCATCTCCAGTGTCATGGTGACAGCAGGGCATCTGCGTGTTGCACGTGGAGGGCGAGCGTGGAGTGAGAGCAGCACGCGTGTGGCGCACGTCCCTGATCTCCTCGGGGATATCAACCTTCTCAACCACTCCTCCTCTACACACACACACACACACACACACACACACACACACACCCACACACACAGAGTAGCATCTGTCACCCCGGGGGTGGGGGGGGATTGCAGCAAGGTCTAAGATGAATGAGTCTTCTGGGAACTTGCCTCTCTGAGCAAATGGCTGAAAAGAGGGAGGGGACATGAGGCCATGGGGGAAGGGTTCATGTGTGTGTGTGTGTGTGTGTGTGTGTGTGTGTGTGTGGCTCAGATAGAGCTAGTGTTACAGTCAGGAACACAGTGGAACAGTGGCTTCAGGACTATCATGAGCACTGCTCTGGGAGCTGTAGAGCCAACGTGACCTTCTTCCTGCTTCTAATTGGAATACTTTTTGGACTGACACACACACACACACACACACACACACACACACTGTACACATGGACAGCATGGATCTTGTGGATGGGTTTCTGCTGTGACACTTGGAGGCATGGAGGCGTATTAAAGGTACAGCTACATGATGTTAAATGATTCGCTCTCACTAACGTGGTGTCAGTGGACCCTGACGCTCTTCAGCACCTGGACACGTTACTCTCCCTGTGTAGCGCAGCTTTCACTAACACACTAAAAACTTCTCTTTCGGATTTATTTCAAAAATATTTAAAAAACACTGGATTTGACTTGGTAGCTCATGAAGGTTCTCTGTTCACTTCAGAAAGCTAGAGGAACCGAGGAACGTCTGCAGAGTTCTGCAGGTTAAAAATCTCCAAAGTTTTCAAAATTCCACAAAAACAGTTTCCAAAACTTTCGTCTCGTTTCGCCTAGATATCAGAGAGCGGTTATTGGTCTAAAGTGTGTTTCCTTTTCTCCAAACCTGTTCGACTCTGTTTCTGTTTTTTTTTACTGTTTCTTTACATTTCATTAATCATTGATTTTTCTTTTCTTCAGGAACAACCCTTGGAAAATTGTCTCTATGACTAAATCTGGGTCATTTACAGATATACAGATATGTCATGCAGCATAATAATAATAATAATAATAATAATAATAATAATAATAATAATAATAATAATAATAAATGTTTCATTAATTCTTTATCAAATGAATTCATGTGATAATGTTTCTTGTGAGCTTCCTTTGATTTATTTATCTAATGAGATATTTTTACAGATTAACGGAACTGTTTGAGAAATAAATAAAGAATGTAGTGAGTAACTGATCATTCGTTTGGTTGGTGAGGTGTCGATGTTGAAGATGCTTCCTAACTTCCAAACGACTCTGGAGATCCCCGTCTTTAAACTTCAGAAATCAGGGTTTCTTGAATATATTTTTGAAATTTGATTTGTGTTCCCGGCTGCTGGTCGGCGCTTTCAGGCTCTGAGCACAGCGACGCTACGTCAACGTTCCGCCATGTGGCGTTCGAACACCCGCGTGAGAAGTCATAAAGAGGTGTTTCGTGTCCTTAGCCTGCTCGTGTCAGTGAAATTCTCCGTTTGTAAAGTTTTCGTGAGGAAAAACGTTGGATGATTTGGCTGAATTTAATCAGGTGAAGGGGGGGAGGGGGGGAGGGGGGAATGTTCAGAGCTGCCTTTGCCCTCGGTAACGTAATTAGATAAATAAATAAAGAAACAAAAGGAAAGAAGGCTGAAAGGGAATGAAGGGAGAGGGGAGAGGGGGCACGCCGCCTTTTAAACACTTCAATGCCTCTAATAACTTGAACTTTGTCACATTTTAGAGATTAGATTTTTCTTTATTTACTTATTTCCCAAAATAGCTGCGTAAACAAACAAATACCTGACATTTCAGCCCAGTGTGTGTATATTGTACTCAAATACATACAACATATTTTAAATTCTAGAGCTTTTACAGAGATATACACATTTTTGTTTGTTTGTTTGTTTGTTTGCTTTTAATTAAGTACTTAGTTACATTTCCGCCAATAGCTGTTTAAAAAACACAAAAACATAGACATGTAGAGTGACTTCCAGACCCTCCATCACAGTTTACGATATTACATTTAAAGATATTATACTACAGGTTTACAGACGATCGCACATATTTGAAATAATGCTTCCATATCATTTTGATAGTTGAATTTATTGTTTGTTTGAATAAATTAAATGCTAGAATGCCCATTTTTCTCTCTACATTTACTAAGATAAAAACGATCCGGCCAAGTTTCTGAAGCACAGCGTATCACAGCATAAAACCCACAATAGATCCAGCACAAATCCACACATTCTCACAACGTCTCCACAACATTAGTATTAATATCATACCAGGCAGATAGATCTTTATTGTGAATATCATGATATACTGTGCATTTGATAATCGTCACATCTTTACATTATACAGAGTGTTGCGTGAACAGGAAACTACGCCGTGGAGAGTAATGTGAATCAAACTGCTGCTGTTTTCCCCTCGCTGAGTCTGAATTGAGTTCAAGGTAAAAAAAGAGAAAAAACCCAGTGTGTGTGCGTGTGTGTGTGTGTGTGTGTGTGTGTGTGTTTAAGAATATTGTGTCTACTTTGGGTTTAGTTTGGTCTCCGTCTCCAGGTCACGTCCACCTTTTTATCTCGTGTTCAGAAACAGAGTTGCCCTGGAAGGTTCAGTGTTTTGAGAACTTCTTGGCAGAGTTGTTTTAAATAAACCTGTACGGCTCTTTGGCCCTTTGAAGAACCCCGACTTCAAATTCTCAAAAATCCTTTGGTAATATTATCAAAACATGTAAATCAGGTGTAACGTTAATGTCGTAAACCATAACAACTGCTCTATATTACAGTATATGGTTGTAAAACATACTATTATAGAGTTATAGATTTAAAAGGAGTGAAAATCCAAAGACTTTAACCTTTTTTTTGTTATCTTAAGTCCAGTTTTCACAATGTTCTATCAATTTCCCGCACTGAATAATAAAATATGTTGTAAAAATAAATAAATAAATAAATAAATAAATAAATAAAAGTCTGATTCGACTGCTCAAATTAAAGTGCAAACTTTTAGCCATGTCTCACAAAATAATGATAATATTATAAATCTTGACGTATTATCTTGTATGTAAATTTGTTTTTTAGATTTGTTCTCTTAACATAACTTTCCTTCTGTGGATTTTAGTCGAGGTAGCGACAGCGCCATCTCAAACCTGTTACTCGAAATGAACATTTCTTGCTAACTGAGCTAGCAAGACTGACCACATTTATAAAGCGTTTATTATTAACTAATTCAGCTAATGAACACACTCGTCACCAGGCAGGAACGCACGGAACAGAGTTCTGTTTTGTTCGTGTATGTGACGGAGCATGAAGGGACTGTACGATTGTGCATTAACTACAGTGGTGAAGATTTCAGTGTCTTCCTGTTTCACACACACACACACACACACACACACACACACACACACACACACACACACACACACACACACTTGATTGAACGCATAAAGGGCTCGATGATAGTTAATGAGGTGAGTCAGGTGTGTTCGGAGAAAGAATGTGCAGCGTGTGTTTGACAGAGACGCAGGACGATCAGATAAAGTCCACTTCGCCTGCAGGCGAGACTGAAAACAGTGTTTAAATGTCATTATCAGTCAGACCGGTCCGTGTTCTTCCCGAGGGCAAGGCAGCACATAACCCCCTCACTGTTACTCAACACTCAACCTTGTGTTAAAACACAGACAAAGCCATTACTAAAGCTGTTTAAGAAACCGTTTCAGACGGCTTTTAGCGTCTCAATCAGCTTGACTTGTAAAATAATATAAATGACACTGTATATCAGATGAATGTATGCACATTAATATACCACGACACTGTATATTTATACTTTACACTTGATTATATTTGGAGTGTATATACTGCGCTTAGTAGTTTTTAAAGGATAAATATCACGTACTCATCAGTATG